>NC_136491.1:112536954-112581954 GCF_053919585.1 Euprymna scolopes
CATTAATTCATTCGCCCGCAACTGGGCAGTTTTCTACAAGGAGGGGTCGATTTTTTGCGAGACATTTTTGAAAGTTATTAATCGGTTAGATTGACTTTGCTAACTTTAATGTTCCGAACTGGAGTAGCGGTAAGACGTCAGATTTTCTTTCGCTTTCTTTTCCGCCTTCGCGTCACAGGTTCGAGCCTGCCTGCCTACTACCACTTAAAAAAAACATTTTTTTGTTCAACACACAACTCTAAACACCCGGCCGACGCCGGACACCCAGTCTAGCACTAATATAAATCAGAGAAACGCAAATAAAAAAATTGTGATCCTTTACACCAACGTACACATAATGATACGCGTACAAAATATACCTAATGTAGTTCAACACCGTTTAAAAATTTTATTAACCATCCGACCGTTGTTTACATTCCGAATTTCCGTAAAAGTACAGAATAGTTAACACTCAATAACATATAAAAACAATTGACAAAGAAAAAACGCACATAATTAATGTCAAACGTATTAGAATGTAATTTATTGCTTAACTGGCCAAGTTTTAACCTTTATGGCATTTTTTTTTTATTTCGTACCTTTTCTCCCACAGAATCTTTCTTCTCGTTATTTTATGGAGGCCACAAAATGACCTACTAGTTTGAGACGCCATTGAAATCAAGTTGAGAAGACAGCTTTTATGAAAAAAAAAAAAAATGGAATGAAAAGTGTTGTAAAAGTTAAAAAGTTGATATAAAATTGTTTTGTTGTTAGTGTTTCTTCTGTTTACGAGTTGTCGAACGTTAACTATTCTGGACTTGTACTCAAATTTCTTATGTAGTTTTCATTTTTTTTTTTTTTTTTTTTTTTTTTTAGAAAAATTGATTTTAACTTGAAAAGTGAAAGCGTTTGAAGTGATCAACATGGGTCCCGCCGATGCAATGTCCATTCCATCACAGATATCATAATATGCGATAACTGTTTTTTTTTTCTTTAGTTATATGACATCACGCAACGCGGTCAACCTAATTGTTTATAGTTTTTGAAAACTAACATTCCAACCTTTTTGTTTATTTTTCTGATCTAAATTTTAATTGCTTTATTTTATTTTGTGGTGGATTTTAAAACATTATCTTTCATCTAGCAATTAATGATGCAGATATAAAATTTTCAATGATTTTTTTAAAAAGTGCAACAGAATGTACATTACATAAAATAAATCCAAGGTAATTTTTTGATTCAATTTAAATTAAATTTTTATACCTTACTTTGTAAAATTTATGAAAGTGCACTTTGAAGATAAATAAATTTCAAATTGAATCTTGTACCTTTATTTTTAAAGCCTATAGTAAAAACATTTTGTTTAACAATTTTCATGCCTTGGATGAAATGCTTTTCTAACTTGTATATGTATGTGTGTGTGTATATATATCTGGAAATATACTTTATCTTCTTATAATATATAACAATCCTTATTTAAGAAGCTCAATGTAATTACAGAGCAATATAGTGAATAAATGACAAAAGCCTAGATTCTAAAGTTCATGATGTTGACCATCTTACAATTTATTCCTTTAATTCAGTTGACATTTACAATTCTTGACAGTATCTGTTTCGTAGCACCAAATCAATCACTTAATTATTATATCAATTACTGAATCTATTTGGCCCTTAACTCATCAGAAGAAATAGCAACAATCAATCCATCAAAAGGAAATAAATTGCGTTTTGACATGATTAAAATACGAAAATTGGAAGAGAAGTTGTAAATACCTTATATCTTTCCATTACGCCATTTTGAATCAAAATTGCGTAATTGAAACATAGATTCACTAATTGATATAATAATTGATTAATTTAGTGCTATGAAACAGATACTGTCAAGAATTATAAATGTCAACATCATGAAGTTTGGAATATAGACTTTTGTCATTCATTCACTATATATATATATATATATATATATATATATATATATATATGAGAGAGAGAGACAGAGGTATGCACCATTCCTAGGTGGGGGACCATCATCATGCCAGGTTTGGTCATGATCGATTCAGTGGTGCAGGCTGTAGAAGAGTTACACACACACTCACACACACACACACGTTACTACTTTATATATATAAACTGCCTCAATCGCTTTATTGCAGATTAGTAAAATAACAATATTTTACTAAATATACATTACACAAAAAATCAAGGAGGTGGAGGCATCATGTTTTGGGCGGGAATCATTGGGGATAAGTTGATTGGACCATTCCGAGTGCCAGAGAGTGTAAATTTTACCAGCAATGCGTACACGACCTTTTAGGATAATCATTTGCGCCATGACTAGATGACCAACCATTGTTATGTCGCTTTCAGATGATTTTTATGCATGACAATACACCACCCCATTCTGCTAGGGCGACTCCAGCCTTCTTTGAATCTATGGGCTTGGAGAAACCGTCATGACTGGCCACTGTGTTCTCCAGACTTTAGCCTCATCGAACATCGATGGTCAATATTGAAAATTGGGGTTTATGAGGGAGGAGAGCAATTTACTTCAAAGGGTGTCCCGTGGAGGAAAGTAGTTGATGTCGCTAGAACCATAACTCCTTTTCAGATCAAACAATTGACTTCCTCGGTGGACAAAATGTTGTTTAAAGTTAGTTAAAAAATGGTGGATATCTCGATAAATAATTTATTTATTTGAGGCTTACCACCTAGAATGTGCTTTTGTTTTATTTATTCTTTTGCATTTTTACGCGAAAACAACATATTAATAGACCTGCAATAAAACGATGGACAGTGGAAATTCTTTGATAAAGAATACGATGGCAAAACTTCATGAATATCGCATCAATTTGAATGGATTTTTTTGAAATAACTAACCTTAAAGCAGTCCATTGACAATACAATTTTAATTTTTTGTGACGCACATCTAGTGAAATATTGATACTTTACTAATCTGCAATAAAGCGACTCACACACACACACACACACATATTATATAAGTGAAAACGTGTGTGTGTGTGTGTGTGTGTGTGTGTGTGTGTGTGCATTTCCCTACCAAATAACTCTGTCAATTTTCGATCGAGATTTGACATAAGGAGTATTGCGATTTGAGAAAATCTTTTTAATCAATTTTCAGTCAGACATTTGGCTGACAAGGAGTCAAACTTCAACGATTTGACCTTTGAAAACTCTATCAAACTCTTCCGCCAATTTTGGGTCTAAACACTAGAAATTTTAAATGTAGGTTACTTGGACATGGACCAAACTTTTTCATTTGAATTGAACCTAAAAAAATAAATGTTAAAGGGTCAAAATTGGGGTCAAAGTAAAAAAATATTTGACCTCTGTGATTTACCAAATTACTCAGCCAATTTCTGGTCTAGACATTTGAAATTTTACATAAAGAGTATTCAGATAGGACAAGCTTTTTAAGCGTTTTGGGTCGAAAATTTGAACTGCCAAGGGGTCAAAGTTCAAAAGATTTTTCCTTTTCTGGTGTCTAGCAAACTACTCAGCCAATTTTGGGCACGACCATTTGAAATTTACACATAACGCTTATTCAGACATGCGGCAAGCATTTTAATCAGTTTTGGGGCGAAAATTTGGCTGCCAAAAAACGTCAAAGTTGTAAGAGTTGACCTTTGCAGATTCTACCAAATTCCTCGGCCAATTTTGGGTCTAAAGACGTGAAATTTTAGATGTAGGTAACTTGAACATGGGTAAAACTTTGTATTTTGATTTGAGACTATAATAATAAATGCTAATGAGTCAAAATTTAAAAAAAATGACTTCTGCGGTTTCTACGAAATTACTCAGACAAATTTTGGTCTAAATATTTGAAATCTTACATAAAGTGTATTCACACGTAGGGCAAGTTATGAACAGTACATAGGGCCCGAGCAACGCCGGGCTTAACCGCCAATTTTATGGAGAGTGTTTTTGCTTTCGTAACAGAGTCTGTCTTTATAAATCTACCAAAAAATCAGGTTCTTATCTAATCAATATAAAATTTTCACCGATTAATAAGTAAATAATGCACTTTGTATGGGTGTAACTTTTTTTCATATTCGTTGTATAAATATATTTTGTGGGACTTCATGTCCCCCCCTTCCTCATTTGTCCCTTGTTCGACTCCTTAAAGTCCAAGCGATCCATTAAGCACACACTCATTTTGTGGTAGAATGGTGAGAGAGTGTATAAAAACATAAACAAACAAAAACAAAAAATTCACGGAGTGCCTTCGAGATTGAAATCCGAAATTTGAATGTGTTTAATTTTTTTTTCTTCTGCGTTTTGAAGAGTGAGATTCATTGAATATGTTCTCAATAATTATTATCTTTCAGATGAGGATAAAAATATTTTTTTTATGAAAACGCTAAAATAGGCATACTTTTAAATCTTTACAAATAAATTAAAAATTTAATTTTTGAATGTGTAAACTTAAAAAAAAAACCCAAAAAACTGGGTGTGAAAATTATAAGTATTAATTATATCTGCAAGTGTCGTTTTACGTGATATTTTTTCAAGATACGGTAGCCCGTTACACTTTACAAAAAGTCATCTCCCTTTTTGAAAATTAACTATAACTATGAAGACATGGATTTCCGTAGATGATGGTTGTGACATCCCAACAAGTTTCATCCGCCTCAGAGGGTTACCAAAAACGCCCCTTTTAAGGGCTACCAAATTTTAATAAAAGTCTTTGTCAACTTGATTTATGCAATAAAGAATTTGGGAAAATGCAGTATGATCTACTTTATGGAAAAAGAGCATGGCTCATTGGTTATTATTACTTAGAAATTAGGAAAGGGAAAACAATTTTAATCATGAAATTAAGAACTGACTAAAAGTAATATTAAAACTGAGAAATATAATGACAAAAATTTCTGTTTGGTGTAAAAATAGAAAAAAGCAGTTTTTCTTTACTTTTAATAAGAATTAGGAAAAAATTAAGGCTTGACTGATCAATTATTATGAAGGAAAAAATTATAAAGCTAAAAACAGCATATTTTACCATAAATAGCATTTGTCATTATAATTTGATTCAATTATTAAAAAAATGTATTTACCTGTCTAGTTACATTAAAAGTCATGAAAATGCTTAAATAAATATTTACACGCGACTGGATTCTAATACCTAACATCCAAGATGGCGGCGGTAGTAAAATGTACAAGCTCATGATAAAAAATGGAATTATTTGAATTTATTTAAATATAAGGTAATTATATCCTAATATTTTTGCATATTCTTATTGTCAATCATAGTAAATTTTATTTAGGCATAAAAAAGTTAGTTTAATTGATTTGAAAACCTTTTAAAAATATTTGTTTTATTTACATTCTGCGAAGACTGGGTTAAACACGTTTTTTTTTTTTTTTGAAAAATTTTTAACTTAAAATTCTATTAAAATTTGAAGAAAAGTATTAAATTATTTTACTTTTAATATTATAAAATTCAGGGTTTTATCTTTCTGATAAATCCAAAATTTAGTCAGAAATAACGGATTTTTATAGATTTTTATAAGCTTTAGAAGAAGCAGTTTTCGATCGATTGGCGGTCACTATATATATATATATATATATATATATATATATATATATATAAGCACATATGTACATATACACAAACATATATATATATATACACACACATATACATGCCCACATATATATACATATATACACACACATACACATGTTCACATATATATATATACATATATATACACACATACACATGCTCACACATATATATATACACATATACACACACATACACATGCTCACATATATATATACATATATACACACGCATACACATGCCGACATATATATACATATATACACACACATACACATGCCGACATATATATACATATATACACACACATACACATGTTCACATATATATACATATATACACACACATATACATGCCCACATATATATACATATATACACACACATACACATGCCCTCATATATATACATATATATATACACACATACACATGCCCACATATATATATATACATACGTATATATATATATATATATATATATATATATATATATACACACACATACACACATAGATATATATGCATATACAGATTCAAGCAAATATTATTAAATGCAACGGAAACACTTTGCTTTATGGTTTGTGGACACCGTTAACCAAGTCCGTCCAATACGTACTACGCAAGACATTTCAGAACGTTACTGCTTTTCATGAATGCGATATCATTTATGGTGGGTTAAAGGGTTCCAATATATGACACTTCAAGAATTTTTTTATTTTTTAATATTATTCTCATGTATAATTTTTATGTTGTCAACGAGGACCTTTCTAAGATTGGATGAGGAGGACAGTTATGTTCTTTTATCAAATCAAAAAATACTATATAGCACAAGTTTTATTTAGATGCATGGTTATTCGCCGGAACAACGTTGTCGTTGTATGTCCAATGTATGTATTATTTTCGGAGTTCTCCCATAGATCATTTGAATTTGTACACTACATTGGTTTGTTCCAACGTTTTTATAGCCGGTGAGGAGTTGTTTCTAACCACAACGTTTTGTGTTCTAAACTTCTTGTAGTAGATAATAAATTTTATTTTAGAATTAGTGACAAAAGGCGTCATATGATATTTTTAATTGCATTTTCTTCGATTTTGATGTTAAGTGTCATTTGATTTTGATAAAATATATTAATGGAGTTTGCATTGCGGTGTTGGCTAATATTATTATTAGGGTTTACAAGGGATTGCAGCATTCATGTTATTTGTTCATCAACGATGAAATTAGGAAAATGATTATTGATGAGTACTTGTTGAATGTTTTTATTTCAATTAGTAATACTTTTTTGTGGATATCATTTTAGCGCGATCTTATATATATATATATATATATATATATATATATATATATATATATATATATATATATATATATATATATTATGGCTATTTTGTACCTTTGTGGGCACTCACTTTTAAAGTTCAGGAGGCTGAAGTTTATGCTCGTTGGTTTTTTATATACAGAGGTATTAAAAGTATTATTGGACATGTCGATAAGGACATCAAGAAATGAAATTTTATTATTATTGTTCAACTCTAGTGTAAATTTAAGGACTGAGCTTTTTGAAAAAGGTACTCTAGTTGGTATATCTGTTCATTATTTTCAGATAAAATAAGAATGTCGTCCACGTAGTATACATATATGGGGGGGGCGCTTTATATAATTTGTAAATATTTTGTTCTCTAAATCAGCCATGTAGAATTCGCTTAGGGTCGGTCCAAGGACTGAACCTTTTGCCACTCCGTCTATTTGCGTATATATGTTCCACTCCGACCTATCATATCACAAATTCCTACTCCCATATATCGTCTAACAAAAACATTAAACGAACTTATTAGCCCGTATATTCCTAGCAAGTATAGCGTTAAGTCCACACACGAACTAATGCAAATATTAAAATCATTGCAACCAGAAAACAAAACAATTGCTTCTCTCGCTGTAGAAAGTGTATTCACAAATGTACCTGTAGTAGAAACAATAGATATAATTATCAAGAACATCTATAATAATCCGTCACTCCCCCCACTTAAAATTAATAAAAGAGTATTAAAACAATTACTATTAATCTGCACTACAGAAGTATCCTTCTATGAGCCCAACGGTAACAGATACTTGTCAGCCATTTGGCTAATTTGTGTTTATAGGACCCTATCATTGATATGGGTCTCAACGGAACCCTATTTTTTATGAGTTTTAAGCAAACCATACAGACGGGGCAAACAGAACCAGTGGGTCGGATTAAATTTGAAATGGATGTGGGAAGAAAACCATTTTTGACTCATTTGACAAGTCGTTTTTGGAATTTAGTCTCGACAAAGACATTAGAATAATGTGTATCTACCGGATCTAATTTGACATATTTAGAGGGTTCCCAGGATAGTCATCATTTTATTGACGTAATCCTGGTGATCAATTATGACTGCGCAGGAGCCTTTATCGGGTTTTGTGATAACTAAAGATTTATTATGTACTTGCAGTTCCGCTCGGCTTTGCTCGGGCCTTATGTACTGTTCATAACTTAATGAGCGTACGTATATATTAAAAAGTGTGAATATGCACGGTAATGCCTTCCTATATAATAAGCTTTCTTAACTACCACAGAGAAAAATTGGTAGAGGCCGCAGACGGCATTATTTTTTTAACTTTAACTCCAATTTTGACCCCTTAACATTTATTGTTTTGGGCCGAAATTGAATTAAAATGTTTGATCCATGTCCAAGTAACCTACATTCAACATTTTCAAGTGTTTAAACCCACAGCGGAGGAGTTTGGTAGAGTTTGCAAAGGTAAACTCTTCCAACTTTGACCTCTTGCCAGCCAAATTTTCGCCCAAAAACTGATTAAAAAGCTTGCTGCATGTCTGAATACCCTTTATGTAAAATTTGAAATGTTTAGACCCAAAATTGGCTTAACAGTTTGCTAGAGACCGCAAAGGTAAAATATTTTGAACTTTTACCCCTTGGAAGCCAAATTTTCGCCCAAAAACTGATTAAAAAACTTGCCCTATGTCTGAATACACTTTATGTAAAATTTCAAACGTTTAGACCAGAAATTGGCTGAGTAATTTGGTATAGACCGCAGGTCATTTTTTTTTTTTTTTTTACTTTGACCCCAATTATGATCCCTTAACATTAATTGTTTTGGGCTCAAATCAAATTATTAAGTTAGATCTATGTCAAGTTACCTACATCTAAAATTTCAAGTGTTTAGAGCCAAAATTGGTGGAGGAGTTTGGTAGAGTTCTCAAAGGTCAAATCGTTGAACTTTGACCTCTTAACAGCCAAATTTCTGGCCGAAAACAGATTTAAAAGATTTTTTCAAATCTCTATACTCCTTATGTCAAATTTCGAGTCTGTAGACTGAAAATTGACAGAGTTATTTGGTAGAGAAATGTACACATACACACACACACGGACATTTTCACTTTTATAGATATATAGATCTATGTATATGATTTATTATGTATACATGCATATGTATTATAATTTCTTTTAAACAAGGTGAAGTGGAAAAAAAAACGGAAAGAAACCAGGACATATGAGTGCGAGTATTGTTTGTTTTTTTCTAAATAGTTCACTTTTTGTAATTAAAAAAATACTCGAAACGGAAACCTAAATACAATGAGTCAAGTACGATAACCATTAGCCCAGCCTGACACGTGTTTTAAAAAGTGTTTTTGAATCTACTTATTGTTAAAATAAAGGATGCTGTCGTGTTTCACGACTGCGCATGCGCGGTCGTGAAACAGTTGACAAACAGATAAAAATCCGATGACTCCTCCGAGTTTAAATGTTTCTATTTGACCCCTTATAAGCTTTTTTTGGGGAGGGGGGGGTGAAAACTGATTAAAATTTTTCCACATGTCTGAATGCCCTATATATTAAATTTCAAATTTATAGATCAAATATTCGTTGAGTATATAGGTTGAGAAGTGTCCTCACACACACACTTAAAAAATACAAGACAAAATTAAAAGTGAAAATAATTATTTCTTTCGTTCTTTATTTTTGCTATATTGAACTTATTTTCTTTCTAATAATTTATTTTATATTTTCTTAATTTTAATTAATAAATAGTACCGTAAATAATTAAATTTAACTTTTAAAATTATTTAGGGAAAAAAAGTACATTGATTAAAAAAAAAAAAAAAAAAACTGAAACAGAAATAAAAGTATTTTACTTACCGCCACCCTCGTGGGGTTTGACAGAAGGTCAGGTGTCATTTTCCAACGCTGGTGAACTCGGATTAGCGCACACTCTGACCTACAAAAAATTCCTGACCAGCCCCCGTTGGCATACCTCGGCAGGGGCATATAAGACGATTAGCACTAAACTAGTTCTTTCTCAAAGGGGAGATAAAACCTGTGAAGATGGGTTGCCTAGGACTGAACAGAAACATACAACAGCAATAATGTCACTGTCGGATTAAAAAGACATTATGGAAGGGACCACGTGAAGATTGCCAACATCCTATGTGAAAGTGAATTTTGTTGAACGAACTGGATTCGAACTTGAGACACGCAGGTCGTTTGTCCGTGTCATTAACCTCTAGACCGCCATCACCTCCTTCCTTGATTGGTACAAAGTATAAAGTCTCTCACGACAATCTAGTCGAATAGCAGTATTTTTGTTTTCCATCAAACAATAACCAACCAATATAAATAGTAGGCTTTTTTAAGCTGCTGCCTTTAATTATATTATACGGTGAGCAATATATATAATGATACGCTAAGGAAATGCCATCGTTTTACCTACGTTTTCACCTTCTACTCATTTTTAAAGGTTGGAATCGCCCGACTGCCGAAATGCAATGCAAACGAGCGAGGAAAGAAGTGATAGAAAGTCTCTTGGGTTGCCAAAGGTCTCTCAGCAGTAATCTTCAGGAGAACATAATCGATGCTAAAGTATAGAACACAGAGTGAGAGAGATATCGCTTTCCTTACTGATTGGCCTATTGGCCTTCGGGCCGGGATCAAAGTGTAGCATCTATTCCGGCAGATACTGCAAGCTATGACTAGCAAAGACCAGATGTGGGGGCAACCCCACATGCCTGACCTTTAACCAGCTCCCATTTCCCACCTCTCGGGAGCTGGTCCCCTTTTTCCCTTCCCCCTCCCTTCACTCCTCACATTAAAAATTGGCCTTGTGCCTAATTTGCTCGGTGGGGGAGCAAATAAATACCATCAAAGTGTAGTATCTGTTCCGGCAGATACTGCTAGCAAAGACCATATGTGGGGGCAACTCCACATATAAGACCTTGGTCAATGTAGGGGCAACCCTTCATACCAATTGTCACTATCCAGCTCTCCTACTCCCCGGGGAGTTGGTCCCCATTTCCCCTTCACTCCTCACTTTAAAAATCGGCCTTGTGCCTAATTTGCTCGGTGGGGGAGCAAATAAATACCATCTGTTCCGGCAGATGCTGCAAACAAAGACCAGCTATGACTAGCAAAGACCATATGTGGGGGTAACCCCACATATCTGAACTTGGTCAAGGTAGGGATCACCCTACGACCACAGTTACTATCCAGCTCCCATTTCCCACCTCTCGGGAGCAGGATCCCCCTTTCCCTCCCCCTTCCCTCCATCTCCACATTAAAAAACGGCCTTGTGCCTAATTTGCTCAGTGGGGAAGCAAATAAATCCACACAGAGTGAGAGAGATATCGCTTTCCTTACTGATTGGCCTTCGGGCCGGGATCAAAGTGTAGTATCTGTTCCGACAGATACTGCAAGCAAAGACCAGCTATGACTAGCAAAGACCATATGTGGGGGTAACCCCACATATCTGAACTTGGTCAAAGTAGGGATCACCCTACGACCACAGTTACTATCTAGCTCCCATTTCCCACCTCTCGGGAGCAGGATCCCCCTTTCCCTCCCCCCTCCCTCTCTCACCACATTAAAAAACGGCCTTGTGCCTAATTTGCTCAGTGGGGAAGCAAATAAATCCAACAGAGTGAGAGGGAGAGAGATATCGCTTTCCTTACTGATTGGCCTTCGGGCCGGGATCAAAGTGTAGTATCTGTTCCGGCAAATGCTGCAAGCAAAGACCATTGCCCTTGTGGCAATCTTCTGGTCCATGTAGGGGCAACCCTACTTGTGCGAGCTGGCAAATCACTATCCAGCTCCCATTTCCCACCTCTCGGGAGCTTTTCCCCTTCCCCCTCCCCCCCACTCCTCACATTAAAAATCGGCCTTGTGCCTAATTTGCTCGGTGGGGGAGGAAATAAATATCGCTTTCCTTACTGATCGCGATTCCCAAAGGGACTGGAGTAGTTTTTAAGGGGACAGGTAAATCAATGCACCCTTCAGGCTGATTGGTCAGTGTTCGTTATGAGGTACATCGGCCAGAATGGCTGCGATAATAAATGGGTAATGCACGCTTTATATAAAACGCCATTGCATGAAGAACAAGTCCAACTAAGGACAATAACCCGTCTCAACTTCAGAATTATAACAAGAAGGCATAATTATCGCAGCAGTCAGTATGTTATCAAATCGTCTAGCAGGAATATTTCTCCACGAGAGAAAACACGTCTTCATTCACGACTGTGACATCATTGTGTGGGACGAGAAACTAAAATACACCTTGGAATATGACTTATTTTCAATAATATTTTAACCATTTGAAGAAATTTTAAGTAGGACGGCCTTTAGAGTAAATGTGGTATTATCTTGACTGATGATTGCAAAACTATTCTCTCAATTTTTGGCCTATAGACTTGAAACTTGATATATAGGGGATTCGGACATGTGGAACAAATTGGACTTGTTTTTAGCCGGTAAAGTGGTAAAACTTAAAAACTTGGAAGGAATAGGTCGACTTCAAGTACTCCTCTGCTCATGTGCAAATATATATTTAAGTCGGTTCGTTTGTACAGTTTCGATAGGCATGTAGTTATAGTTCAGTTGGTAACCAATAAGGCTGGGGAGCTAAATGTTTTGGTTTCGATTTTAGCTGATAGCACCAAAGTCATATTAAAAAAAAAAACTTGGTTGTGTACAATATAAAAACTAATAGAAAATTAGCTCCATATATTATGGAGCTAATTTTCTATTAGTTTTTATCTGAATAAATTAAAATATCATATCAAAGGGTATTTTACAACCGGGCAATGCTGCGCCGCCTGCTAATGATGGTATAATTGTACACATGTCCGAGGAATACATGTAGGTCGCTGGATGTAAGTCAAAAGAAGGCGTAGGGAAGTATGGGAATTCTACAACGACTGTTTACATGGACGCCACTATATGAGGTGATGTTTCTGGGAAAATCGCGATACTCATTGCATGTTCAGTTATCCCGACGATTAAAATAATGAAAAGCTACTTTTCTCTTTGATCCACCTTTTCAGCGATTGCCTTCTCTCTCTGAGAAAGGATTAATTTGCTGCTAATCGCAAAAGGAGCCTCTATTAGGAAATGTTCCGACATTTTTTGTTGGCCAGGGTGCACATGCCTCTGGTTTTTCAATCCCTTCTTTCTGACCTATCACATCTTCCCACTATGAGATGGATGTAAATACCATATTTTCACAGGCATTATCTTCTCTCTCTATGAAACGGTATATATATATATATATATATATATATATATATATATATATGAGAGATAAATACTACTCTTTTCTTTATCACTTTTGAATAGACGTAAATTGTAGTATGTGCTTTGATAAATTTCATCTGTCCTCGACCGGTGAAGGAGAAATCTAATGCAGTAATTGGAAAAAAAAATATATCCAAAATCAGAGCGCTCCGTTTTGTGGAAGCTGGGTGTTTAAAAACCAACCTTGTATTTAACTAGTCATGAGAAATCCAGTAAATGAGGACTCGTATAGAAGAAAATAAAATTTAATCGGGTGATGTCAACTATAGGTTTCCACCATGTCAGACAATTTCGTTTCCAAATTATTACACGTTACCCGCGATTCAAACCGTTATCAAATTTCATGTGTGTGTTTGTGTGTTTTCTTAATTGAAGACTAGCGGGACCTGTGGAAATTCCACAGTGGACTGATTCATATGTAATACATTGATGTTGTAATTCTGTAAGTATTCAGCGTAAATGGAGACGCTCTGATATTGTTGTAGCTTTTTTGTTAAAACGGCAAAAGTATTTATCCAAGCTAGCAGGACGCCGGTCGTGAAATACGTTTAAATATGATATTTTAATTCTTGCAGATTTCGTATATACTATTATAGAGTCAATGTTCTATCGAATTTTATATATTATAAAGCTGCGATTTCAAAAGTAAAAAATATATCTATATGACTTGGCTTTATCAGTTTGAATCGAAACCGAATCCCAAACTTTCTTACACAGAATAATAAAAATCTTGATTTGAAATTTAAACATTTCACGTCATAAATTTTTAAATTCATTGAATGACTAAAATTCGGAAGAATTCGTAATAAAATTTTAAAAAATTAAATGACTTGAGTGCCATCAGCTAAAATCGAAACCAAAACTTATAAAGAATTCTTGGTAAAATTATGTATGACAAGAAATAGAAGTACATAACAATTAAACGACACGGATGTAAGCGTGACACAGAAAATAACATACATGCTATCGTATTATCTTAAAGATCATTTTGCAGTGCTGTTCTAAAACTTTCTGACAGGCGCCTTTTTTACTAAGGGGTCATCACTTATCAAGACCCAAATACCACTAGAGGATAAGGGTTAATAAGTGTCAGTTCGTGGCCGTAAATAGGTTTTGTCACTAAAGTCAGGTTTCCTGTTGATGTCACAGAATAAGGTATTAGATGAAAAACGATCATTATGAAGTTTCGTAATTTTCTGTTTCAATTCTCAAAGAAATTACCGAGGGATTTATAAAACTCGTCCAAAAAGTGGCTGTATTTTATTTTCCGAAAGATAACGAATTATTTTACATTTGGATACGTGCAATTAAAAGGGGGTATTTGTTGCCGGCAAATGCAATAAAGTTTTATATATTTTAAAAGTGTATTTAATCCACGTCATTTTCAAGTTAGATTTAAAATGCTGAGTTTTATTTTAAGAGCCCTAAGAAAAGTAATCGTTTGGTCAGAAAGTTAAAAATTTTATTTATATATATATATTTTTTTACATTTTTTTTTTTTTTTTTTTTTTTTTTTTTTGTCAGTGCTCTCTTAAAAATTTTTCACACAGTATCATCTTAAAAACATCTTTAGTTTTCGATATTGAGGGGCGGGGGTCAAAAAACGAAGTAAAAATTTAGCCGTAGTTGTAATCTTACGGTAACAGTTTTGACTTTTATAATTCATTAAATTCCGTTAAAACCAGTTTTTGTTTTATGCGTGTATAAAAAAAATGTTCCACGTTTATTTCTGTCAGGAAGTTGTTTTGTTGTATAAAAATATTTTTAAAAAGTAATGTTTATTCTCCTTCAAAAGTATAACTCAAGAAACAAACATAAACTTTCTTTTTGCGAACTGTTATCCTCACTACCCTTCGGTCAACCTATCACCTGGCCTTTATGTGATTCTTCTGGGCCCGTGGCGCAATGAATATAGGCGTTGACTACGGTTCCAGATGACCATTGTCTGAAGATGGTGGTTTTAATCCTATCCAAGCAAACCAGAGGATTAGTTGGCCAAAACGTGGTGATACAACTATGGAAGGCAGTAATTACTGGGGATAAGTTACAAGACTCAACATTCCTATACCGTCGCGGTTAATTACCTGAAGAAGGTCAGGGGGATAAATTGACCGAAACGTGGTGAAGCAGAAGCCGTATCTCAAAGGATTCCAAAATAAATAGAAATAAAAACTTTATTTTCAAATAGTTTTGATTTTTCATGAACAAGTGTTATGACACTAAATTAAGCAGTTATTTTTATACTTATGCAGAATACAGATCGTGCTGAAATAATTTTGTTTAGAAATCCATTCTTAACTAAATTATCCTACAGATTTTTATACAAGTTAGAAAAGCATTTCATCCAAGGCATGAAAATTGTTAAACAAAATGTTTTTACTATAGGCTTTAAAAATATAAGTACAAGATTCAATTTGAAATTTATTTATCTTCAAAGTGCCCTTTTATACATTTTACAAAGTAAGGTATAAAAATTTAATACCTTACTTTGTAAAATGTATAAAAGTGCACTTTGAAGATAAATAAATTTCAAATTGAATCTTGTACCTTTTTTTAAGCCTATTGTAAAAACATTTTAACAATTTTCATGCCTTGGATGAAATTCTTTTCTAACTTGTATCGTGTCTTTTTAAGATTATTTAATTTAATTTATTAATTTGGATTTAAAAAAATGAATGTGGTTTTGCATGTATTTATAAAAACTCTCCTACTCTCTATTTCAGTTTGTATTTCTCCCCACACCACATCTCATTTTTGCAACCCCCTCTTTGTATTATTACAGGTCTGAATATTCTGTTTCAGTTTGTATTTCTCCTCACACCACAACTTTTTTTAGCAACTCCCTCTTTGTCATACATGTCTGAATAATGAGAAAATCTGAATTTCTTTTAACAAAAACTTTAAAATAACTTTAGATTAAATTTTTTAAAACTTCTTTCAGAATAGAAAATCTTTACAATTTAATAAGGAACATATTTTATATAGGTTTCATTAAAAATATTCAGTAGATAACGAGAAAAATAGAGATGAAAATTTCAAAAGGACTGTATAACTAGTTACGCTCAATAGTAGTCCTCGAAAATAGTAGTCAGCGAAAGTCTTTGTTATTCTATTATTATTTAAAACATTTTGTGTCCTGCTCTTTCGCGCGAGGACTAATTTAAAAATAAATATTTCTGAATTAGTAAGTTGGTATTTAAATTATTTGAATTTAAATAGTTTTTTTTTTTTTAATTATCTATCGTTCGATTTTAATTTTACTTACTAGCAGTCCATCCGGCATTGCCAGTCGTAAAAGACACTTAAATGATATTTTTATTAAAGCAGATTTCGTTTTTATTATATATTTGACCCAATATATAGTAATAATTAAAAAAAAAAAAGGAGTTTTTAAAAAATGACCACCGAAGATCGAAACCAAAACGTTTAGATAACGATTTACTTTTTCCTGTGACGTTAATGCCTGAGCTATGAAGACAAGTTTGCTACAAGTTAAAAATTTAGTTGAAAATTAAGACATGAACCAATAGGTATTACGTTACGTATGCATATTCGTGATGCCGTCGTTCGACCTTAATCTGGCAAATTCTTTTTTTTTTTAATTTTCGCACTTTTGCACCGATTTTCCCCGGCTAAAATCAAAATATAAATTTTCGCATGGGTTCGCATATCCTATATTTGAAGTTTTATGTCTGTAGACCAAAAACTGACAAAGAGCTTGGCGGCAAAATTTTTTCAATATTTGCATTATTTTATGCAATTTTTTCATACATTGTCCTTTTTTTCCTAGATTTAGGCACTAAGGCAAGTTAAATTCTTATAGTTTATTTTTTTTTTACTTTGCTTTTGGTTGAAATACCTACCATTAAAAAAAAAAAAAGAAAAAAGTAATTTGATATTAATGTAAAAAATTAAGAAAAAAACCCGCCAGAGTGGATTTTGTGATTGTATAGCAAATACGTCTTCAACACTTGTTTTTACCCCATAATGCATACATTTGAAGAATGCGAGAAAACAGTTTAACATCAAATACAGCAATAAAAATAAAGTGTTATACATTGTCCCTGGAAACAAAAAGGGGTCAGTCAGATGCAATGTATAAAGATATCCCCATACAGAGTTTCGCTGTATTATAGTTTTTCGTTGTAGCTAGACGTGCAAGTCCATTAAGCAGTAGCTGAAGAGAGGAAGAGGAAAAAAAATTGTGCGTGTGCGCTTTTTAAAAAGCGATATGCATGATTTTTCTTGCATCCATGACGTAAACAGGTGAACCTTCCGAAGAAAGCATCTAGTTCCGATGCTTCTAAAACATTAGTCGAACTAAACCGATGTAGCAGACGAATTTGCAACAAACAAGCAGGGGTCAATTCTCGCGGCTGAATATTTTAGAATACACTTACTTCTTGGTATGTTCAATCAGAAGCCAGCTCTGTCACGTGACAGTTTATAAAACATTAAACCGGCAATACATTCTTCCCAGATCTTGGACAAATAACTCCGCGTGGAACAGACCTGTCGTCTCCTAACTTCTCTCTGGGGACTCAACAAGCCAACACCCAGCCTACGGATTACGATTATGACGGAGTACAAACAAGCCAACATGACTATCTCCAAATGCGGCACACACACGAACTCGTCCTACAGCATTTTTGCTAATTTATCATGACACGCTGCTACCAGGAGACAAATAATCCACTATGGTTATGCACCTTAACTTCAACATACACACACGAACTTTTTCATTGAACAGACCTGTCTAATTTTAAATCTACGTTTCCACACAGAAACTCTTAACCACCAACCCGTTCTTTCTATACTTTACTAATGAAGATGACCAATAAAGCCATTTTTAAATGTTAGAATGATTTCTTGTCCTCATTTTTACTAAACCGACTTCGCAAAATTAAAACATACGGTAGAGTTAGGTTGGTGTAAGAATTCCCAAAACAATCCTTTTCGTATTATGTTTTTTTTTTGTTTTTGTTTTTTTTTACATGGAAGTCACCACTTATCAAGACCCAGAAGCCACTCGGGATGAAGGTTATTGTGTGTACAGTAATCAATGGGATAGTATCGTAGTAATAGTTAGTATTGGAGATTTGATAAAGTGTCATTACTTAAGGGGGCGGTTCATCAGGAATTTGTTTGTGTTGGACTTGAAGATATTCAAGTTGAAGTCGGGAGGGAAACAAGCAAGCGGCAGACAGTTCCACAGGCGTGCAGAAAGAAGCTTTGTTCATGGAATCTACGTTTTTATTTAGGCACGGATAAAGAGTGGGGAAAATTATTGACAGTGGTTTCAGCTAGTTTGGTGTTTTTCGTGAAAGATTGGCGAGGAGGGGACAGAGAATGGAGTTCAGACGAGCACTTGCCATGGAAATAACGATAAAACAAGGATAGGCTCGCAACGTCTCTTCTGTGGGAGGGAGGTTGTAGGGAAGAGAAAAGGGCATCCCCCACCAAGCCACGAAGTCTATTTTATTATTTATATTATAGGCTGTTTTTAGCAGCTCCTGCCCAGATGTGGCAGCAGTACTCCATCCTTGGACGTACTTGGCTTTTATATAGATAGTGAATTGCATCTTCTGGAGCGGTAGAAAGATCCCACCATTTTCCCAGCGACCTTGACCACAGACTTGATGTATGTGTTCCATTTCAGATCAGAAGTAAAGGTCAAACCCAGAAGCTTATCAAAACATGGGGCCTCCCCTAGACGAGAGCCATCCATTTTAATTGATGCCAGATGGGGATCAGAGCGTTGATGATGTAATGATAGGAGCTTGGTTTTGGATGCATTAAAAGTAACCAGCCACCTCTTCCCCCACTGTACCACGTGCTCAAGATCTGAAGAGAGAGAATCAGAGAGAACATTGTCATTTACAGCCTTTGATGTGTTGCCATAGATGGTCGTGTCATCAGCATAGATGTCAACGAATGATTTTAGTATGTGTTTTGGGAGATCATTGATGTAGATCAAGAAGAGAGTTGGGCCCAGGATGGATACCTGAGGGACTCCAGCATTAATACTGTGGGCCTCTGATTTCTGCCCATCAACCACTACTCTTATGAGCCTATCAGAGAGAAATGATTTAATGATTGAGAAAACATTTCCAGTTATACCGTAGCTGGAAATCTTGTGAAGTAGGCCTTTATGCCATACCTTATCGAAGACCTTTGATATGTCAAGAGCAATTGCCCTAGAAATTAAGCCTTTGTCGAGAGATTCGCTAATCCTATGAGATATAACCGTTAGCACATCTGCTGTAGATCTTGCAGAACGGAAACCATATTGCATGTCACTAAGAAGGTTATTTCTGCTGAGGTGGTTGACTACTTCTAATTAATATGGATTCCAGCAACTTACTCATAACACACAGGAAACTTATTGGTCTGTATTGAGAGGGAGAGGACTTATTACCTGAATTCTTAAATACAGGGCATACTGATGAGATTTTCCAGGGTGTTGGAAAGCACTTCTCTTTAAGGCAACGCTTAAACAGTTTAGTAAGTATGGGGGCAAGTTCTGGTTGTGGCTTTTTTAACACTATAATTGGAATACTGTCAGGGTCAGTTGCTTTACTGGAATCAAGGTTCTTGATTAGCTTGGTGATCTCACGCACAGATATTTGTATGTTACCTAGCATGTTGTGTATTATAGGAGGAACTACGGGAAGTTGATGGCCTTCGTCGCATAGGGTAGAATTTGCTGCAAAGTTCTTGGCAAATAGTTTGGCCTTATCGGATGCTGACGAGATGACCTCTGGTCCATTGATAATGGTTGGGATTGAACACACGCTTCTGTTCAGGATCCTATTTGCTATTTGCCAAAACTGGTGGAAACCAAGCCGCTGCTCAGCTACTTTGGATTTAACGGATTGAGCATATAGCTCTCTTGCATTTTTTATTACTCTTTTACACTGGTTGCTGGCAGACCTGAAAGCAGCTTTAGTCTCAGTGCATCTATTACGTTGGTAGCTATGGAAAATGTGATTTCTGTGCCCGATAGCAGCAGCACATTCAGGGGAGAACCATGGCTGGCTGTTAGGTTTTTGTTGGAATTTTTTGGATGGTATGAATTGGTCTATGCCTACAAGTAACCATTCGGTCAGGTCTGATACTATAGAGGACATGTCCTTTTTAAACATGGAATGTAGGGGTAGATCAGATATGAATGTACGCAAGCTATCCCAGTCAGCCATAAAGTATTGGTATACAGTATGGTGGAGAGGTACGTCTGTAGACTTATATTTCATTTTTATCTTAACTGATACAACGGAGTGGTCGGAGGATCCCAGAGGAGATAGACCAGCACATGAGCCTAGCTCAGGGGAAGTGGAGAGAAAAAAGTCTATTAGGCTTGCGTACTGACCGGTAGTATCGGACACACGGGTGGGTTCGCGAACAATCTGAGTGAGGTCATAAGCAATGGCAAAATCATGACAGAACCTCCCCTCATCATCAGTCTTATTTGAGTGGGTCAGCCATTCCATATTATGGACATTGAAGTACCCGCAAATGTGAATGTTAGCCGCAGCATGAGCAGACAGGATGTGGTCAATTTTCTCCGATATACTCTTAAAGATAGTAACTTCGCTGTTGTGGGGGCGATAGAGAGCAAATATAAATGCGGTGGTGTAAACAAGTGTAATCCAGAAGCACATATAAGGTAAATTAGGGTCTTCTCTGGAGATATTCCTGCCACACGGGAAGCCATCTTTAATGTAGGCACATATTCCATGCCCATGGCGATCTTGGGCGTCAGATTTAGATGTTAAGTTAGAGTATCCCTAAATTATGAACTCATCTAGGGAGTTGGTCGGCCCTATTCCAGTTTCACTTGGGAAGAATATGTCCGGTTTCGTCACCTGTAATTGGGTTTCAACCTCTGGAAGGTTGGAACGTAGACCCCTGATGTTGGAGGAGACATGATAAGTAGGAGTCTACGTTGGAGGATGGGGTTCTAGGTTTATTCGTGTTTTTTTTTTCAGATATTTCATCTTGAGGATTTCGGGATTTGTGGAACAGGTTAGCATACTTGGTTAGAGCAGGACAGAGAGGGAAAGTTAGAGAGAAAAGACGGGAATTTTTTTTTGTAGCACATAAGGTAAAGCCGTAACAATTACCTACTAGTATGGCATCGAGAGGCCCCACCAGAGACTACTGCATGGTCCAGAATCCATTCACCAAATGGCAATACAGCAGCCCCAGTACTTTGCACCTGCTGATAGGACAGCCTCCTTAGTGGTTAATCCAAGGTCCGGGTCCCTGGCTATCAGGCGGTTAACGTTAGCCCAGATGAAAACCTTTACCTCCAGCACCCTTACTAGTGACATGGCCGCAAGGATAGACAGAGACAGAAAATTTCCGGCATATCAGACTACTGTTCACAAAGTATTACCGACCTGGGAAGCAGCTTTTTCTTCACCCTTTGTCAGAAATATCACTCATTGGAAATGAGGACTGAGGGACAGAAAAGGAGAAGTGAGAGTTACTGGAGTTGCCGATAACACATCCACTGCATTATCTACTCTCCATTAAAAAAAAAAAAAAAAAAAAAAAAAAAAAGGTAAGAGGGACTGATGGAAATGGGGCAAAGGATTTCCTTTGCCCCATTCCCAGTTAAGGATAGTACTTGAAGATAGTTTTCCCTCCCATATTAATCCGTGGAAGTTTTATTGTTTTTGTTACTTTAGATACCTCGAGGTAGAACCTCCGAGCTTCACCTTATAATTAAGTTCCAATAATGGAAATTGTGAAGTTGGCTTATGTTGCTGGATTGGAGAACCTCATTTAAGGACTGGTTTGGAGTAGTACCAGGCATATTTGACAAAAAAAGGTTTAAAACAAGAGAAATAGCAAAACAGGATAAGTAAAATTGTTTGGAGTTTTAAGTCAAAACTACAATAAGAAAAAAAACTAAGCAAACAAATATATATATAAATAATATACAAATGTAGGCAGTATTAAGACAAAAATAGATTAACAGTTATGGATAAGAATTGTTTAACTTAGCTCTGAAGACCCCGACCCTGTCTTCCTGGTACTTAAAGGGTATGTAGAATGTTCGATGACGTTCGTTCGTTATTGTCTCCACTTAGCCCAGCACATGTGCTCCCCCCCCCCACACACACACACACAATCACGGCCGATTATTTTGTCAAGCTAGATAATTTCAGAATTTGGTAACTAATTTTAGAATTATTCCTCCCACCATAAAAAAGTCTAGCAAATAAAATGAAAAAAATAAATAAATAAATAAAAAATTAAAAAAAAAAAAAAAAAAAAAAAAAAAAAAAAAACGAAACTTTTGAGAGGTATCGGAATCAGAAAAATGTGTCCCTATTTTCAGATTCCAAAACTGATTCTTAAATTTAACTTAATTTTTCATTATTGGTACTAATAAATATTAGTTTTTAAATCATCACTAAAACTAAAATGATAACATCAAAAAGATGTAAATTTATTTTACTTGTAAAACAAATTAAAATTGCATGAATTATCTAGGTAACCTTTCAAAGAAAGCAGCCGATTTACATGTTCAGAAAATTGTTGAAAAAATAACATTTTTGTCAAGAAAAATACTTTCAAACATCACTGATAATTAAATGATGCAAAAAAAAAAAAAAAAAAAAATACGTAATTTGGAATTGTAGAAATGTTTAATTATGGAATAAAAATCGACTGAAAACAGAAATTTGGCTGTTAAGGGGTCGAAGTTCAACTATTTGACCTTTGAGAACTCTACCAAACTCCTCCGCCAATTTTGGGTCGAAACACTTTAAATTCTAGATATAGGTTCCTTGGACATGGATTTAACTTAACATTTGTTTTGGGCTCAAATCAAGTTAAGGAGTCAAAGTTTAAAAGAAATTACCTCTGCAGTCTCTACCAAATTACTCAGACAATTTCTGGTCTAAACATTTAAAATTTTACATAAAGGGTATTCAGAGATTGGATCGAAAATTTGAGCTATAAATATATAAATGTATGTATGTATGCATGCTTGCATGTCTGTCTAAAACTTTCGACAGAGGCGAAGGATTTTCAAAAGATCATATCGTTTTGAAGCTCGACCTTTCAGACGACAAATACTGGAGAAAAAAAAATGGCTAAAAATATTAATTTCTCCACCACTGGGCACTTTTCTACAGGAAGGGGGGGTCGCTTTTTTTGCCGATATTTTCGATTGTCTAGCCTTAATTTCAACCTACGTCACTTCCGGTTTGGCGGTGGTCGTAACAGCAAAGACGTCATGTTTTTTTCACGTTCTTTTCCTTCTTCGCGGTACGGGTTCGAACCTGCCTTCCTATTTTTTTTTTTCTCAACACCTCCAAACACCCGGGCAGCGATGCTAGTTTATTATAAAGTTAACTAATTTACCAGGGAAAAAAAAATCATGTTACTATAAGACTATAAACAGGCACTGTATAAAATTTCAAAATGGTCAGACTCCGTACTAACAGGAGTTTTTACGGAAATTATCAGTGTTAGATTTCAGAATGTTCTACATAAAAAAGACAAGTCAGAGTAACAGTAACTAGTGCATACGCTGAAAAATCTGTTTATCCCTATCACTGGAACTTTTCTGGTTTTTATTCGCATATTATATAAAGTTTCATGTGACTAATCAGATTCACGTTCCGATGATCCAAATTACATTTAACCCTTACCAAAGCAATCTACTCAGTAAAAATGGCGTCGTTTATCAAGTCATAACAAGTTTGACTTTTAATTTATAGTGGATTACGTTCTCAGAGGCTTATTACAATTATTTTTTGCAGTAAACTTTAAGACGTTCACATATCTTAATCCATCTATTAGATACAAGAAATAATGTGCGAGTTCGTTCTCTATGGACTCGAAAACGGCCGAGCCGATTTTTATGAAATTCACACGAAGGTACTTATATACCTGGCAGTGTTCTTAGGTTATATATCGGAAGGTCTTCGGTAAGTATTGATCATCAAAATCTACTGAAAAGCGATTTTGACCAAAATTACCGCCTTGCACAGTTTAAGCATCACAATTGCATTTGAGAAGTCTTACCACACAAGCCGAAGAGCCCAGCATATTTAAAAAAAATGAACAGTAGGTTCTTTAATGCCAAGAAAGCGTTTTAAATGAAAGTTTGTTTAAAAACAATTGATCCATGATACTTGACTTTCTGCATTTTAAACTTTAATTTAAGCCATTATATATGAAAAATTTTATAAGAATTTTCTCTACAGTGCAAGAGAGACTACAATGTATTGTAGACCAAGTCGCTGCGAGGAAGCATGCGAAGCTTTCTCCCAGTCAATCGCGATAGATTACCGATTAGAGCAGGCACTCAGTCGGGATTAAAAAATGTGAGCTTTCAGATTTCGATGACGAAAATATGGAAAAGATCAATCCCGGGCAACGTCGGTATCTTTGCTAGTAAAGATACGATTCAATCAGTCAGGTTTAAGTTATCACTTATATACAACAACCTTTAGTTGCAACGATGTTTGGTTCTTTTATGACGAACCATCACATACTGCCTAGAAGTAGTTCGGTTGCGAACCCGTGTTTTATCGTTATTTTCATGGCAAGTGCTCGTCTGAGCTCCATTCTATGGCCCCCTCTCGTAAAAAATTCACGAGAAACACTCGTTTGGCTGTAAACACTATCAATAATTCCCCCCCCCACTATTTGTACCTAAACGTAAATGCAATGAATAAAGCTTTCTTAGAACAGCACACGTGGAACTTCCGTTTACCTGCTTTCCAGCTGACTACAATATGGCCATCTTCAAGTCCAATGTAAACAAGTTCTCGATGAGCCGTTCCTCTTAAGTATTCCAATTTACACTAACGATTACTATATTATCCCTTTGACCACTGAACTAACCCCTTATCCTCGATTGGCCTCTGGGCCTTGATAAGTGGCGATTCCTTGGGGGGGGGGGGGAAGGGAAAAAAGAAATGTTTTCGGACGGAGATAAATGGTTAAGTTCTGCAAATAGAAATTAATTGCAAGATATCTGGCATGTATTATACAAAGGCGAGCGGCATTCTACATAGATTTGTATAATATAGTTAAAATTCTGAAATGTCAGGGTCTAATGACTTCCGTCAATAAGAATGATATAAATATACAAGTGTATTTAAAATTTTACCAACGTATCTAGCAAAGGTGGGGAGAACTTTATTTTAGAACCAGTCATTTCAAAATGGGTGAAGTCAGAATTGTTTACTTTAGCGACATTAATTACTAATAACCACCTTTGCAAGTCGGACTCTTTAATGTTATGTAAAAGGAATAACGTATGGACAAACATGAACTGCCTTAGCCTATTATGTAGATGCTTAGATTTCAAGAGTTATAGGTTCTTTTTCGTCATTGTCCCAACACGAATACAGTAGAACCTCGGGATAACATTAAAAATTAGTAACAAAATACAATACACATGTATATAATCAAATAAGATTAATAGCCGTAAAGCGGGGTAAATACCGTAACCAGAGGCTGGAAATTTTCGTATTAAAAAAAAAAAAAAAAAAAAAAATAATAAAAAAATAAAAATAAAAAAAAAAAGTATCCTAGGGCAACCATATTCCGGGCTTCAACTGTATTTCTAAAACTGCATGCCTAATTTGGCAAAATCCCATCACTAAAAATGGGCGCAGAAGTTCTCGTTAATAGTTATTAGAATTCAGTGCTGAAAAATATCGGCTTCAGAATATATGCAGTGGATATTATGAAAATACGTATCAGTTTCAATATTAGGTGCCTAACTCTGAACGTCAGTCACGTTATTACCCTTTACATAATGGGAGGTTTTTTTTTTTGGTTTTTTTTACTACACATGAGTAATATTTATCCACCCTAACTATTCATGTATCACACGTACGTATTTTCGTATCGTCCGCAAGATGATTGATTTTTCGAGATACGATATACCTGAAATAAATTTCTAATGAACATTTATACAGAAAGTTTTTACAGATGTACATGCAATAAAAGAAAAGACAACGAATCTGTTTAAATTTCAGTTTTTTGTATTGTACAAATATACAAGGGATATACAGCAATATATACATATCTTACATTCATTGATTTTAATGAAAAAAAAAAAAAAAAGTTCCCAAATTTGGAGTCATTACGCGTGTATTATATACTTTAATGTGTGCTTTACACATAGGCACAAATTACATTAGATTTGTTAAGGGAAATTAATTACTCAATTTCATAGGATCTGTGTGAACGTGAATTTGAGTGGTCACGTGATTGCTCAAACGTTTAGCTGCGAATGACAAAAAAAAAAAAAAAAAAAAAAAAAATGGAAAAGTGTGTGGAAAAGTGGGGAGGAATATTGCTTGATTAACGTTTCGTTCTCATTGACAAACTTAAGAGTAGGAAAAAAAATGGCATTTTTAATGCAAAAATCTAATTAAGGCATAGAAAAAGTGGAAGAGGATTAAGATGTATGGATATAGTTCAGTTGAACTAGAGAAAATGGGGCCCAATAGAAAATTGGATGAGCCCTAAAATCCCCATACTATGGGACAGAAAAGTATGGCTAAAACCGGATGTGTACGTGGGAAAAGGGAGTATGAAACTAACATCCGTTTTACTATGAAGTTTGTTAAAAAAAAAAAAAAAAAAAAAAAAAAAAAAAATCCAATTTTTTTAATGCGAAATATATGCATGTATACGAGTTTCCATTCATTGACAAAATCCGTCAATGAATGGAAACTCGTATATTCAACATACACGGCAAAATTATTTAAGTACAAAATTAGATTATTTTTGCCGAACACTATTCATAGGAGTCATTTTCTATACAAGTGATTTATTACAGAAATAACATTCTTACAAGAAATAAACTTTGTTTTGTTTTTTTAGAATTCGGCATACTTCAGCATTTGCCGTCAGCTTCAAGTCGATCGAAAACCTCAACTGATTTCACAACTTATTTTTATCGGATGAAAGATTAATACTAAGGGGGGATTAGATACTGTCACATGCCACCTACTCAGAAACAATACCAGATCCTCAAACCAGCAAGTACTCGATCTTTTTGGCAAAGGAGAGAATTGCTGCTTTTTAACCGTTTATTCATCTCATTAGCCATTTACTCTAGATCGGTTTTATTCACCCTACATTCTGATGCGGTTCCCTGATGACTGTTGGGGGGATAAATTGAACTTTTCTTGTAAGAATAGTTTCAGTAATAAATTACTGAACTTAATCAGTAGTTATTCCCCCCCCCACATACCTATGTATAATATAGGTATCAAATTATATGAAGTTTATAAATATGAAAACTAGTTTTAAAATATTAGTGAACATTTAAGTTCATAATCTGCAACATTTAGATTTAAATAGTAAAACTTAAATCATAATGTGCCGATATATATTTTTGAAAGTTCTCACGTTTCAACCTATCCCATGTACTAACCATTTTATTCTAGCCGGAAACTTAATTTTTAGCAAATTCCCTTAGGAAAAGCCATAATTTACGTAAAAATTTTTAGTTTTTTTTTTAATCTTACTTTTAATGCTCCATCTTTGTATTTAATATTGTAATGCCCTCAATAAACGAATAAATTTAATCACGGTGTAGTAGCTGCTCATTTTCTTAAAAAATGAAAATGAGACATCTGTTCCAATTTGGGTGCTTCATTATTGGGGCTGCGTGCGATATTATAGTGAATCTGATTAATATCTACAAGTGTTTGAATGGTAAGATAGGAGAGCGCAATAACATCTTCACAGAAAATGTTTGCTGCATATTTCTATCTAGTTTCCCTCTTGCTCGATAAGATTCACGGAGAGTTTAAAAATAAAAAATAGCAAAAAATTTGAATGATAATTCATACAAAAAAGTAAGAGCTACATTAGTTTTAGTCGCCATTTTGAAACTGGTCCTCAGCCTCGTTTTCATAGTTCATATTCAATTATATATATCAATGCCAATAAGGTTAAAAATAGGAAAATTAAGATGTGCTTAATTTTAGAACATTAAGGATTTAAGGGATTGCTTAAACAATAATATAAGATTCCGATTTGCAGATCGAAGTTTTTTTACCTTTTAAAAGGTTGGGAAAACAAGTGGGTTTTATACACCACAAAAAAAAAAAAAAAAAAAAAAGTGTATCCTTTAAGCATAAAGGATACATAATGTATTGAGCTTAAAACTTAAAGCCAGAAAGTTCATACAGTTTTAAGGTTTCAAATTCAGCTTTCATGTATACGCCATTTAAATTTGAGGTTAATAGACACATTTGTATTCATTCTGACATTTGGAAATAATTTTTAATCCATTAAACAGTCGATTAGAAATTAATTTAAGTTTTGATGTTTAAGAGTCAAGTATTATGGTTCGTTTGCGCTGCGAAACGAAATCGTCAAATCCCGAACATGAAAATATTTGCTCATGCTTCCTAATAACCCAAGAGGTATTATTTCAAGATTTCTATTTTAACACAACCTCAAGACAGTATAGTTTAAATTTTTAAAGAAATCCGAGTAAAGCCATCTTTTCAAAGTTTGGTTCTTATTTACTTACCCCCATCCACGGACAGAATTACACCTAAGGTCATTTTTTTTAAGGTCAGTTCTGGATTAGGACGAATTGTTTCAGTTTGGAAAATTTCTTCCTTCACAGGCCAAAACAAGGAAAGATGAAGCGTCAGATTCTACGCTTTGCTCCTAGCTAAGAGGTCAAGGATAACGTTAAACAGCTGCGAAAAGCCATTGATCACGTTCATCCCGTATGAATGAGAAAGCATATTTTGGGCTAGATTGTCGATAATTTTACTGAATTGCTTTCCCTCTGTCAAATGTAAGGAGACACAAAGAATTCTGGAAGGTTGCCAACATCTAATGAAAGCAATGCTATGAAACTTAATACGCGGTACACCATTTGTATTCACTTTACCGTCGCCATACGAACCAAATTTCTGTTAAGGTCACGGAACTAGTTTGCGAAGTTGTGAATAAAGAGAGAATTTTGAAAATCACTTAAGAAAAAGGCAACAGTCGATTGGTCACAACCCAAGTGATCAAGGAGGTCGGGGAGATTATTTTCCGATTTTTGCTTTTTTTTTTTTTACAGAAAAAAATTGTGCACTTCTACATCTTGAAACAATTACAATACGAATTGAATGAAGAAAGACTACTTGCTTACACATCCAGATATGAAAAATAAACTCCCTTATTGTCATTAATAATGAAGATGACTATCGGGGGGGGGGTGATAAGGGATCTAGGTAAGAATCCCAGATGTTTTTGATTCTCATGAAATACAGGAATTGGTATCAACTTAATGACCAATGCATTTTCGTCTGC
Organism: Euprymna scolopes; assembly: GCF_053919585.1. NCBI lineage: Eukaryota > Metazoa > Mollusca > Cephalopoda > Sepiida > Sepiolidae > Euprymna > Euprymna scolopes. The sequence goes on from NC_136491.1 coordinate 112,566,438, forward strand.
GCGCTACAAGCGAATATTTCTTTTAAAGTGTGGTAAAAAATTAAATTTAGAGCTAGATTAAAATTGAGGAGCAATAGTAGCCACAAGGAATATGTTGTGCCAAAGTCATGTTAACACAAGGGAGATAATTCATTTTCAAGCTAGCACAAACAGACTTAAATATTAGTATTGTTTGCTATCACAGCGACGCTTAATTTTTTTCCAACTGAATTTGATTATAAAAAGTCATCTAGACTAAACAGTAGGGTAGAATTAAAGTTGTGCATCTAAAATAACACTAGTCATTTTCTGGTTATCTTAAGGGGGAGATTCACTAAAATATCTAACCATTAAAGTTGATCTGAGAGAGATGGGCATTACGTTTTAAGCGTTCGCGGGTAAAGGGGGGAGAGAGGGCTATAATAAAATAAATAGAACAAACTACGGATACACCAAATGACCGTACATGCAAGATTTAAGCTTTTAATAGGAGGAGGAGGAGGAGGAATTAGAAATCGCATTTGTTTTCGCGTGACTATGCACCTAAGAAATGCCGTCAATCTGTCTGCCACGCTTAAAAATGGACGAATATTGATACTAATTTTTCATCAATTTAAAAAAAAGTTGACAGTTCGAGAACTAAAAGTTTAAATTATTCCATTTAATTTTTAAGCAATATTATTAAACAATGATTTATATAATTTAAACATTTATCTGTAAAACTCCACGTTTAGAATATCCTATAAATTTCTCCATACTGACCAAGATTTGATGTACTGTAACTTTGATGCCCCACGATGGATCCCGCATTGGCATATCGAGTTTTATGTATACCAGTGGGACCCGTGAAAATCCCACAGCAGACTTTCACATAAGATATTGGTAGTCTAGATGTTCAGTGTAAATGGAGACGCCCTGATATTGTAGCTCTTTCCTTAAAACAGAAAAAGGATCAAATCCAACAGGGACGCCCAACGTAGCCCGGTTGTAAAATACGCTTAAATGATATTTAAATTTATACAGATTTCGTATATATTATAGAGTCAATTTTCTATATATTCTTATAAGGATGTGATTTCAAAAATAAGAGCCATATGACTTGAATGCATCAGCTTGAATCAAAACCAAAGCTTAAATATATAACTTGAGTTCCTTCAGTTATAATCGATACCGAAACTTCGGAAGAGTTCTTGGTAAATTACAAGAAATAGAAGGTCATAATTAAACGACAGTCACTCGGAAGAAAAGATGTATGCATTAATATATTAGATAACGTTACCCAACAACCAACACGTTGTGGCATCGGTCGCAAAGTAGACAAAGCACTTAAAAGGAAACATTTACGCAGTGTTAGTTGTGACGTCACTCTCGGGATCTCGAACGTTATTCCCGTGTAGCGCGATCTTTTTAAAGTCTTTTCCCTACCGGTGACGTCATTTCGCATGCATTTACATACGCGCTATGTTACATTTAAATTAATACAATATGCTTTTGATTATGAAAAAGCACGTAAAGAAACATTTGTATAATTATTTTTAACAGTTCATAAACTAATGCGAAGTTATGGCATTTTATCATACATGTAAAAGGATTCGATATCAACAGCAATTGAAGTGATTTAATAAGGAATAATTTACCAAAACCTTAAGTTTGGAGGGGAGCTTTGCGCTTGTTGAAAATATAAGCGAGCGTGAGAGACTAAACAAACGCGACAAATCGAAAAAAAAAAAAAAAAGCGGGCGGATTTTAATGAAGGAACCGAGATTAGGTCAGTCACGTCACAATTCCAAGAGTCTTTCGTTGGTTTGTGTGGGGAGATTAAAAGTTCCTAGTTCTCACAGTCGAGTGGTTGGCGGTCGTGAAAAGCCAGGAAACGTGAAGACGTTTTGAATGGAGAAAAAATGCTGTAAAGAGGCGGGGAAGCGGTGGGAGCTACAATGGGAGAGTAGCGCGATTGTGTGCGTGTGTGTAGAAAGTGGGATAACAAGGAGCCGATAAAGACAGGACAGGCAACAGGTTTGCTTTTACTATGCAGTCCTCTATAAAAAATGAATTCCTAACCTCCAGTCTAACGCAGTTTCTTTAGTGGAACAGGGCGCGACGAAATATAACTTATTTCCACGCATCTTTGTAAGAGGCTTGAGTTTTCGTTGGTTTTAAGATTGATCAAGCATGGAATTACTTTATAGTTTTAAGCCTCCTAAAAGGGTTTAAGTTTCTAACATTTGTCCCTTAAATTTAAGAAATGCAAGTCACTCCATACAAGGCACAAGAATTACTTATTATCGCAAAGACATCTATTGTTTTTGTCTTTAAGAAAGAGGCCAAGATAGGATAAGAATAAGGCTAAGATAGGAGGAATACAGACATTAGGGAAAGAGTTCCACAAGCTTGCAGTTCTTGGAAAAAAGCGGAGGTATTAAAAACAGATTGATGAAGACCGCTAAACCAACGAACCAAACAAGTCGAGACAAGAGAATTCTGAAGAAAACATGGTATAATAGCATTTATAGAAATGACTGAGACTAGCAACATCACGTTTGTGATGTAGCTTGTAGATAAAGAGTGAACGAATTAAATTACTGATACGTTCCTAACCTTAACCTTCAGATATGACAGATTCATCAACCCAAACAGGACAGTTGGTTAAGAGCAAAGTGCACTATCAGATGGCCTTGTGCCTTAATTTGTTCCAAATGTAAATTTGGAATGGTTTCCATTTTCAGTCTTAATTGACATTTATGTTGAAGGAGGATATTTCAAAGACGTTTACATCAAACTTGAAACTCCAGAAATGTAACATCAGGAAAGAAGCCGGGAGGAGGGGGGGATAGAGTGATCCTGCAAACCGCCATCGTTTTGGAAAGGGCACGGATTTGTGAAGATGAAAAGAGGAAACTATTTAAAAGATGTTTTTATATTCATTTTTATAATTTCCATAGTCATGTTAAATTTGTTAACTTCATTTCCAACAGATTTTGGGATTTTTCCGATTAATGTATGCCACTAATGGAAATAGTGGCTACACTAACCCTCTCCAAAAATAAAGGAACGGTCTAGTAAGATGGCATGACGAATAGAACATTAAAGAGGATGTACTATTGACCTAGAGGATGGTATGCTTGAACGAACCGATATTACGGGAATGTTAAATTCTTGCGCTGTTCTCAACCCATCCTCAGAGTGTTGACATCAAAAATAAAGAATTTGGGTTAAAAATCCATCTGACTTATTGTCACCCTGTAGATGGGTCTTGTTTTCCTTTCTTTGACGATCATTTTGTTAGAGATTATTATTGAAGTCGGTTCCAGAGTTTATGGCAAGATTAACTTCCGATATACTGACCAGTACTTCCACCCATAAGCATTTGCCACCGAATCTATTAGTTTAAAAGTCTAACGGGTTCCCCTCCAAAGCGTAGAACTGATGTACATAGGAGATACAGCATGATCAAGACGGAGCAGTTGTGTATAAGTAAAAAGCATCTCAGCGTTAATATTGGATTGGAATAAGATTGGAAGATTAACTCGTGCATTTTAATCTTTTGCACGAGGTTAGACACAATCAAATGGGCTTTGAAAGCCCAACGAACAAAATGCACTAGCCTACAAAGATATCCGAGCAGCTCCGTCGGCATTCCCCGGTAGGACGTCTCAGGCAATTAGCTGAAACTAGCTCCTTTATCAAAGATAAAGCTTGTGAGGGTGGACGTACAAAAAAAAAAAAAAAAAAAATATGGGTGCTTATTTTTCTCCACGAGAAATAAGACGCAAGTGTCAAAACGGGATTTGAGAAAAAAAAAAAAAAAAAAAAAAAAAAAAAAAAAAAAAAAAAAATCACCCCACTCCCATCCAGAGAGCATTCCAACCGGCAAAAGTTATGGGCAGCCTTGTCGGCATTCCCTGTAGGGGAGCCTCAAGCTATTAGCCTGAAACTCTCCACCCTTTTCAAAGAGAAGGCACAGCGTAGAAAAGTGAACCTCCTAGAGCTGCACATGCATCATACCGTAGTCAATAGGAAGTCATTACAAGAATGGCCTAGACTTGTTTTGGTGTAAAGTGAATTCTCGTATATCGACGTAAAAAAAAAAAAAAATTAAAATAAAAAAAGTTTACAACCACCTACACACCTTAAGATATTAGCCCCCCCCCACACACACACGGGGCAAATTTTCAGGAGCTAGAAAAACACCTTAAGAATTTATTAAAATTTAGTGGCAACTGATTTTTTTTTAAGTCTCGCAAAAAGATTTGTTTATATCTAAAAGAAATGCGAAAGCTGGGACCGTCGGGTTAAGGTCAGAGTTGAGCTCGTTGGTAAATTCAAAACGCCATATTTCAAGTCTATGAAAACATACTGGAGACGCACGAACATATGACACTCAATAGACTTGGTATATATTCGATACAAACAACTTCAATAAAACAAACATTAAAAACACTAAGCACTCCCCAAAACCCTCACATTCAACGCCGGCATATATTCTATCCCTTGTAATGACTTTCACAAAACAAGGCGAAACAACGTAAGTTAGAAGAAAGAATGGAAACCCCTTAAATGCACTTTTCTGCTATTGTGCTGGACATGATCACTCGTTTGACTTTGATCATGCAAAAATTATCAAATCCGTTGTAGATTGAGCTAAACGAAGACTTCTAGAATCAACACTTCGTTCAAATATTAGCACCATCACACAAAAAGGTTTCTACAATGTAGCTCCTATTATAGGAAATATAATCAGAGCAAAATATGAATACAGATCCTGGGTAATCAGTCTATGTCCTTAAGTCTCAATTTCAAAAGAAAGTAAATGTGCATATATATATATATATATATATATATATATATATATATATATATATATATCGAATAATCCTACCTTTCCACACGCACATTTAGCTTCTGCTCAGAATGGGAAGGACTTAGGATTTTTCCTTTTTCACTCGCATGTGGTTTGTAATCGTTTTTCTACATTTTTCCTACGAAATGAGGGACCCCCCCCCCACACACTTAACTTATTAATTCTATGGTTTAATAGAATTATTTCTTGCATTTCTGTTCAAATTTTCTTTAGAGGGTCCGACTTGATTTAACAAGTTCCAATCTTTAGTTGAATTTTGGAAAAGTGCCAAATATTAAGGTTCATAGATTTACCTGAATAAGTTTCGTGTTTACAATAAAGTTATAAAATATTTAATGTTTCAAGTAACACTGCGAAGAGATAGCGAGTCGCAAAACCAGCTAGTATTATAAATGCTAAAATAAGTTAATTTTAGCTCAGTATTGGTGAAAGTTAAATATGTTAACGGTTTTATAAAAAAATTTACACTTAATCAACCAAGCACGTCACATTGCCACTTGAACGCAAAGGCTACTATTTGCGCCCATATCTACAGGAACACGATGGGGGGGGGGGTAGTGAGATGCCCGTTTGCATAAATCTTTGCATCTCAGTACAGTCAAGGAAGTAGGCAATCGAGAAAAAATTCTAGCAGTTGTTGGAAACTATTACAGCAAGTTCTTCGGCATCTAGGGACCTCAGTGAGGGGTGGGATTTTGCTTGTCGGATTAAGGGTATTTACGTAGAGGTGTCACAAGAGCTACGAGCTTGTCAGAGCACATTCTATTAATTTGTAAGGGGTACAGGGATGCAAAATTGCGACGATGGGACAGGTTGGAGCTTGGCTAATAGTGACACTATTAGATCGGTGGGTCTTAGACCTTGTTTAAGGGGAACAGACTAGTGGTAGATTCACCAGCCCACAGTATTCCATGCTTGAGCAAATTGTGGCTTCGTAAAGATATAGAAGTCTGTTGACAGATTTTCTAGCATTCGAAAGGAGACCACTTTGCAATATCCTCAATGTATTTGTTCCGATTCCTGTTGCTTGTGAACGATGATTCTTAGTTTTAATTTCAGCTTTGTAATGGTGAAGATAAAATGCCCCATGCTAGGAGTGGGGGTTATAAAAATATTTTTTAGATTTTTTTAAACCAGAAGAGGCTTTGTTATGTTCTTACACCTTTAGTATTTGGAAGAAAGACTAAGATTGGATCTTTCCGATTAATGCTCGTCACTAAATAGTTATTACCCCGCCTCCCCCCCCCCAAGGGAATGTCATAAGATGGCATCATGGCGATCAAAACAGATACTACACTAAAGAGGATGTACTACTGGCCTGGAGGATGGTATGATTAACGAACAGATACTATGGAATGTTAAATTCTTGCGCTGTAATCTTAAATACTGCCCAGTTTCAACCGTCGTCTCCAATCCTCAAAGTGTTTGCTTCGCCGACCGCCTAACCTGATTAGACCTAAACTAGAGTTTATTTTAGACCTTAAGCGGTGACCCATTAAAAAAAAAAAAGGGGGGGGAGAAACGTTACACAACTGTCATTAAAACGGAAATTGTAAAAATTAAGAGTGGGTGAGGGGCAGTGTTATTCGCAAAACCAAAATAAAGGGGTGCAGCTAGTATTCAATATAAATACGGTGGACGCACCCTGCGCGTCACAAAGATGAACTCTTGGGCATCCTCTTTGATACGGAAACGTTTAAGAGTGCAAAATATTAAGATTTTGCAAAGTAAAATACATGGAGTGCGAGGGGAGGGGGGGAATTTCAAAGATTTGCACCAAGTAACCTGCAAGAAAAGTCTTTGAATTTCCTTAAGTTTATTAAAAGCCACTATTATGGCTTTTAATAAACGAAAAAGCTTGTTTTGTCTAACTCATGTTAGAGTGATCCTCAGAAGAATGCCCCCCCCCACTTAACAGGTTCATATGGTCAATACTTCATTTTTAAATCCAAAAACTATATCTTAACTCTTGAAATTAAACATTCAAGCTTAGATTTCACTGAGAAAATGTTATTAAATCTTCAAATAGCAAAAAACTAAAAGAATCCAAAATACACAAGTAATCCGAACTGAAAAGAACCGCCTTTACTGAATCAACTTTGTTATAATCAGCAAATCACTTTCAGTATGTTTTCTGATGCAATTATGCGAGATTTAAGTTTTAATTCGTAAATAATTTTAAGTCAGTTTTGAAAGCTCTAATAAATGCACCGTATTAAAGTGTGAATTGAAGGATTCAATTTAGCGGTAAAATTACAGAATAGTTACACTTGGTAACTAGGTGGGTTAGAAAATTTCATTCTAATGCGTTTGATACATTGTTGGCTTACAAGTTATAGAGCGTTAACTATTCTGTATATCTACCGATTGAGCGAGTTAGGGTTAATTTAATGGCGCTGGATGTTACATAAAACAAGTGATTATGAAATGTTCGCTTGCAATGGAGGATTTAATAGTTGGTATCGACCACTAAGACTGGTTATAGTATCTTTGTAACCAAGAAATAGTGGAACTTTTACTGTGACTAATATAAAAACGAAGGTAATCATACCAGTCTGAGTTAGTGGTGAGAAAATATGTTGGTAATTTTGCAGTAGTTAAAAATCTAATGAATTAAAATTTAGTTTTCTACTAACCTGTATACATTTAACGCTATGAAATTAGAAAAATTTATCAGAGCCAAAGCTATTCGTTACGAGAAATAATGATTACCCATTATTCAGTTATCAACTCCATTTTTTAGTATCTCGATAATTCGATACTATAAAAAAAATCTTAGTTTTTACTCTAAGACTAGACAGGTCGGGAGAAATTAAGTTTTAATGAGCTTGGTATAGATTAGTTACATTTGTTTTGATTTCTCGGATGTTAACTATACCCCAATAGTACCAATACACTTTATTAATCTAACCATTAGCCCCAAATCCGGTCGGTATTCGATTCTTGCTTTAAAAAAAAAAAAAAAAAAAAAATGAAAGGGAGACGAGGGGCGATTCATTAATCGAAATCGACAGTTAGATTTTAATGGGCAAAATTGAGTTAATCATGCTGGTTCTAAAAGTGGCAATATATGCAGCAATTGCCTACAAATTAAAAAATTAAAAATGGAGAAGGTTAAGCAACTCGTACACGAGCCCTAATACTAACCGCAACAGGAAATTTCCATACGCGAACCAACGACGCAGACGTTCGGTTCGGTTTCAAAGTTCACAGAAAGACAAGAGTCGACCATCGATAGTGCTCTTTGCAAGCACAAAAAAAATTCTACAAAGACAAAAATATATATATATATATAATTAATACGTTAGGTTTTGTTTGTGTTTTGTACCTACAATTACCCCCCCCCATAATGTTTTTGATCACATTTGCTAGTCCCGACTATTTGCATGAATAAGATAACTTTCTATCTCTTGGTGGCCACCGTACGCGGCTATATGCAAGGCGCTCCAGCCATCACGGTTCGCGAGACGAACGTCGGCTCCGAATTTCACTAAAAGTTTCACCAATTCTAGGTTCCCGTTGAGGCAGCTCTGGTGGAGGGCGGTCTGTCCTTCCGTGTCGTACAGGTTAACATTCACTTTACCTTTGCGTTTCTCCAAGATCTGTTGCAAGACATTGGTATCGCCGTTCTTTACGGCTTCCTGGAAGTCTCTTTGGTAAGGATACTGGGGTGTCCCTTGCATTTCCGGGCGGTTCGTCATAAATAGACGGGAAGTAGTAATTATCCGATCCGGGTAGTATTTGGATGAGAGGTTCGGTAATATGTTGCGCTTTCCGATCTGATAGGACCAAAATGAAAGGGTAAGAGTACTCCTTAGCGTGAAAATGTACCTGGGAAAAAAAAAGTGAAAAAATTTAGTTTGCGAGAAAAAGTGTACTTCAATACTTGAACCGAACTATTTAATCCTGTTTAGTTTATTAAAAATCCCTTTAAAGTTCCGTAAGAGCTTCAGACGTCTATAGAAAACAAACCAACATCGGCTCGAATGTTTGATTTATAGAACATTCTAAGTCAAAGTCACTCAGTTAATTAGTATCGGCATTAAACTTTAGCTTAGTGTAAAGAAATTTAAATTTCTTCAAATCTAATTTCTATAGGGTTAAGAATTTTATTTTTCGCAGTTTTAAATCTAACTGCTGGTATTGGATTCGTTGCGCAAGTTGTAAACATTTGGGCTGATAAGTTCACTTATAGAAGCATTTAAATATACAACACAATGGCTAGTAGATCAGAAAACCAGAAAAGGACTATTCAGGAATGAATAAACTGTTGCGTGGTTCTCGTCTTAGTACCATATAAGAGAGCTTCCAAATTAAAGCCTTTAAGTTTTTAACTCGAGTCAAAGAGCTACGAAGACAAGAGTGGTACCATTAAGACTAGCTACCTTTTGTGCTCCAGATTTTTTCTGCAATCGCCATTCTTAGTGTACTTGGCCAAGAATTTAATGACGCATCTCTGCTTAACACTCAATATCTGCAGAAAATAAACTTAGGACATGAATGCACAAGTTCAAACAATGCAACTTGTAATCCGGCCGATCCGTGCAGGCGGAATAAATAGAATGCATTACTTTTTTGAACACCAGTCGTACGATGAGGTTTACTAAGAACCAGACAAATAACTCACATGAATTTGGTATAAGGCTATAAGATACGACCATTCGTATGAAAAATTAGGGTTACTAGTTAGTGATCAGTTTTTTTAAATGGAAAAATTAATTCCATTTTTATAAAAAAAAAAAAAAAAAAAAAAAAAAGGGAAGTTAGGCAATAGGTAAAGAAAGTTGCGTAAGGAGTCACAATTCTGAGGTGTGTATGCCAATATGTTCAAGAATCTGCACGGAGTTTCGAACTGAACCCATTTAAGCTACTCTTGTTCCGCCAGCCATTACAAGTGGAAGTTACAAGCCTCGTAGCGATAGGTATCGTCCATACAGAGAACTTGAAACTACAACTCTCTCGAAGTCGGTTACTCCGAACTGATTTAGCATCTTTATCCGTTGCGCCTTACTTTCTTAACTACGAAATCTAAGGTACTTAAGCAAAATATGGCCTATACTGAAATGTTACTAGAAAGTCTTAATACGCTCCCTGTTCTGCATAACAGATCTAATTACCACATTCATAAATTAAGCCTATCACTACGAAGCTTGTAACTTCCACTTTTAATGGCTCGCGGAACGAGAGCAAGCTACTCTCGTAGATTAAGTGGGTTCGGATCGAAACTCCGTACAGATCCTTGAAATGGACAATTGCATCCGAAAGATGTCAGATTACAATAGCCGAAATGTGAAAATATTTCAGATGAGGTCGAATACAAATTATCAATCCTCATTAAAAAATTTTTAAAATGCAATGTTTAGTTTTGCATTTCAGAGTAGAATAAATACGGTATTGTACCCCCTCACCGAAAGAAGTTCGGACACAAAGTCGTAAGGTGAAGATTGGAATGCCAGCTCACCATTAAAAATCTTTGAGCAGCCCGCTATGGGTACCAACACTTGAAGCCTAGTTTTTTCCGCTGCAACTGGTCAATTGATGGAAACGGTGAACGGTTTTCTAGGCATTTCGTTAGATCATGCAGCTCTGATTAACCCCTCCCCAGATGTGACAACAGTACTCCATTCTCGTGCGTAATGGGCCCTTATACATTACGAAGGCGCAGAGATAACGTTATTTAGAAATAAAATTAAGGGGGGGGCTATTTTTCACTATTCTACACTCCCAATAAGTACAAAGATGGTGAAAAGTCGAATTTGACTTGAAAATCCTATATAGAAAAATTAAAAGCACTGTTGGCAAGTCTAAGCTTCGTATTCAGATAACCATTTTACAGAAACATCACGATTGGAACTAATATTTGTTTCATGTGGAGGACAATATACCACTACCTCATTCCATATTAAAACTAGTCCTCGTGGCAAACGTTACCCTGGAAAGGGAGTAGGGATCAAGTAATTCTTTAGAACCAGTTTCCATTATGTAGAAACAGGGTTTAAACCGGCCCTAGAAAGTGTTCTTATAAGCTAGAGAACAGCGAAGGGACCACCTCCTTTACTTGGCAAAAGTAATTTCTATTCAACAAGTTCAGATTCACCAAAATACGATGCGGCCACTATTCCCAAGTTTTACCTAAATATTTAAACTAACAGCAAAAGAAAGCCCCCCCCCCAATAACAATTTCTGGCTTAAATTAGTAGTGTTCGAAAACGAGATACGAAGTCAAAGAAAATAATCTACAGGTATTATTCAAGCAGACATCGTAGTTTCACGTTTTGGCTGATGTAACGTTTCAAATGGATCCGTAGCGCAAAAGTTATAAGTACCGACTTAAACAGCTCACACATGTAAATTGAATGAAGGGCTCAATTCGAAATTCCATATAGTTTTTTCGTTTTTGGAATAGATGCGGCCGAAACGTAAAACTAACAACCAGGATGAAAATTGTAATCCAAATGTCCAAAACTTCAGAAACAAAATCAATCTAATACGACTTTTACCGTGCGCTTGTCTTGTCTCTCTGGAACAGCTGCTACCGAATGGTTCTCCACGTGTACCTTGTCAACCACTTAAAACGTTATAAATAAATAACGATAACAACATATAAAATTTTACTGGGGGGTTATTCCATATCGTTATTAAGGTAGGTACAGGTAATACTAGTAAATAGAGAGTTCATATTTTCACAATAATTTCGGATGGAAAGGTGAGGGGTTAGGGCATTTTAACCATAAAACTTATACTTCTTCAACAAATGATCCATATTGGCTCGAATGCTTTCGATTGCGACTTACGGAACAGACCGGTAATATTCGAGCCGTCACCAAACAATCAATTAATACAAAATTTAAATGGAACATGGTTCGCTTTTGAAATTTGAGTGACAATATGCTTCCTCAGGATTCCAATTATATCCGGATTTCTCAAGTCGAAGTCTGGTTGGTGCTATCTCGCCTCTCATGCCCTTAAGAGACTTTATTTGGTGCCACTATTAACCCGTTTCCCACTGCAACAAATTAATTTAATGGTGTGGGGTTAGGGTCCAATTCTCTCGATGAGGCATTTTTGGAAAGGTACACAAATAGCCGCAAATGAATCCGTCGGCATTCCCCGGTAGGGTCATCTCAGTATCGCCTCTATTAAATGAATAAGTAATTTCTGGAAGGGCGTCTCTCATAGGATCTAGCTGGGTCATACCTCATCTCGGCAAAAGAGGTTGTGATAAAGCATGACAGCAAGAAAGATACCAAGGCGAATTTTGACTATTTTTCTCCTCCCAAGAAGATATGACACAAAGCCTGAAGGTGAGGGTGTGAGAAATGAGCCATCACTGCTGATGGACCATTCCGTCTTTGTTAAAAATAGCAATGAAGAGACCCAACAATAAACCACTCTCTTCTCAAATAGCGGAGGTGATGCCTGGGAGCGTATCCTTCCTAGCACCCTTTCCTTATTTCATTTATTTATCTTTTATTCAATTTTCACCCCAAACAAGGCACAGTGCACCTTGGAAGTAGGGGGCTACTATCGGGGACGTAAGTTGCATGGATATTTTGAAGGGAGCTGAGCAGCAAGATGTCTGTTCACAATACACTTGAACTTCTGCATGTCAGTACAGTTGGGAAAGCAGAATCCCGGAAGGGAGTCCCAAAGTATAGCAGTTCTAGGGAAGAAACTATTGGAGTGGAATGCTTTCTTACACATAGGGATCTCTACTCTATAGGGGTGGGATTTGGCTGCTTGTCGGGTTTGTCATGGGTATTTACGTCGAGGGGATACAAGTGCTTGAAGTTCGTCAGAGGATTCGCCATTAAAATACTTGCAGAACAGGCAGAGGGATGCAACATTTCGTCAATGGGACAGAAGCTGTAGTTTAGATGACAGTTCAGGACCTATCAGGTTGGCGACTCTTTTGAACCCTGTCCAGGAGTGAGAGACAAGTAGCAGATGCATCAGCCCAAATGTGACAATAGTACTCCATACATGGGCGAATGTTGACCTTATAGGGGTACAGAATACTTTCAGGCGTAAGTAGCTTTCTAGCACGGTAGAGACAGCCTACCTTCCTGTCGTGAAAGGATACAAAATCCAGCTTCGAAATCTAGTGGGCGATGTTCCTTTTTCCTCTCTACTATCTCTTTATAGCAGAAGAGACGTTACGGGTCTATCACTGCTGTATCGTTATTTTCATGGCAGGTGCTCGACTGAGCTTCAATCTATGCCACCCCTCCTCTGTAACACAATCATACAAACATTCATCTAGGTACAACCACAATCTGCAGTTTCTATCTGCGCTTAAAACTAAGCGAAAAGTCCGGGAGCAAAGTTTTTTTTCCCCTAGAACTGCTCGTTTGTGGAACACAATATCATGGAACTGCTCTCCAGCTGACTATAACATGGTCGTTTTCAAGTATAATATAAACAAGTTCTTGTTGAGCCGTCCTCTTAAATAATCAATTTATAACCAATTTTCACCATTTTTGATACTTATCAGAAAAATCCGACCACAAAATCTATCCAAGAACACTTCCAGACACATGAAGTACATTTGCGTGAAATTTTTTAAAAGTCAACCCAGCCGTTTTGGAGTCCATAGGAAACGAAGTTTTACGCACATAAACACACACAGAGTATCTTGAATATTGGTAGCAGGGAGACCTGGCGTTGCCCGGGATTAAATGAGAATCAACAAATATTTCACCCTTTCATACATTTGTCATTTAAATCGGCGAAATCTTTTAGGTGCTTATGTATTTTTGGTACCGCGCTATTTTTAAATAGTTTTTTTTTTTCACATTTAATTCAGATTTCACGATGTCTTTTCTTTATTATTATTAAATTGTTAGATGGAAGCACAAAATAGTTAGAAAACACCACCCCCTCCCCATATTAAGAATGGCTTTCGAAATAATAACGTTATTATTTCAGCGCGGTACCGAAAATACTTAAGTACTATTCCTTATTTTTTCAATCAAATCGATGGATTGCATGCTCTCGTCAGAGACACATCGCGGTGTACCGGGAGAAAGCTTTACATGTCTCTCCACACTGAATTAGTCCACAATACAATGTAGACTACATTGCACTGTAGAGAACCTACTGTTGATTTTATAAATTATTTTTATATATAATGGCCTGAATTAAAGTTTAAAATGCAAAAGTATCATCGTTTAATTGTGCTCTAAACAGAAACATTCATTTCGAACGCGTCACTGTCTTATCAAAGAACCTACTGTTGATTTTATACGCTAGGCCTTTCTGCTTATGCGGTGATAAAACTTCTCAAATGCACTTCTGATATTAGACTGCATTAGGCGTTAACTTTGATCAAAATCGAACTTTCTTCTTTAATCGGTTTTTTTTTTCCATTATCGATTTTCAACACTTATCGGAGGCATTCTGATACAAAACTCATATAAGAACACTCCCAGACACACCAAAAACATCCGTGCGGAATTAAAAGCAAAATCGGTCGAGTCGTTTCAGAGTCTATAGGAAATGAACTCACACAGATAAAGTGCCTTATATATATATATATATAAGACAGAGAATTTATTTTATTTTATATGTTTAATATATAGTAACTTTATAGTAAAAAGTGGTTGTTTTATGCACAATGTACATCAACATAATCTACACTGCGGGTTAAGAATAAAATAAACAGTGGATTTTTCGGATTAAATTTGGATCAAATGGTAACATCTATTCAATCCTGAACCTAAGAAGAAATCCTTCTAGACTGGGGCAATTAGCAGAAAGAGTATACTGATGCTGCCTTATCACCACTGTAGAAAAAAGAAAACAGATTCTTATTCAGAGTTAAACCTAATAAAAAAAAATATATTACAGAAAAATTTACGAACCTGCCACAGACGAAAATATAATAATATTCCAAAAATCACATAAATTGATCAAGTACGTTTTTATGTTTAGAAAATAATTTCTTTATTTTTTTTAAGCGATTTCAATCGTAAACTGTAGCCATTACAAGGCTGATTCTGATCTCGGGAGTTCGAATTGAGGTGTCTTCTCTTATTTATTAAATATGACGGATCAAAACATAATGTCTCGCTTTGTCATAAATTTGTTTTTCTTAGTTAAAAAACGCAAATCAATTTACGTGATTTTTAGAACATGTCATTTTCGTTCCATGACGGGTACGTACATTATAAAGATTTTTTTCTGCAGTTTTGATTTTTAATAAGGTTGATTTCTGGATTGCACCAAAGAAATATAAAATAGTCGATAAAATATGGTAGTTTCTTTAGGAGCTAATTGCTTCAATATACACAGTGACCTCTTTCTAGGGTTGGTGGTGGGGGCAGTATATTTTCACATTAAAAAACGGATATTGTACGTAACTTTGCCTTGTGAAGGGGTGGGGCGAACTAAATACAGACAGTGGCTGATATCTTCTCCGAGCTTTTATGGCCTTGCGTTAAATTATATATTTAATAAAATAGATATTATCATTTACCTTTGTGGTTGAGTGTAGCGTTCTTTTTTCCCCCTGGAGTGAGTAGTATATTTGATGAAGATGTGGACGATCTCTCAGCTTCTAAAATTATGCATCCGTTTTTTTTTTTTTTTTTGTTTTTTTTTTTTTGTTTTTTTTTGTTTTGTTTTGTTGTTTGTTTTTTTTTTTGTTTTTTTGTTTTTTTAAATTTGTTTTTTGTT
>NC_136491.1:112586954-112681954 GCF_053919585.1 Euprymna scolopes
CCTCGGGGTTTTTTAACCCAGACGACATCTCCTTCTTTTATGTTCTTTTGTGGTGGCTCCGGTTCGGGTAGTGAGCTGCTCTCCAAACCTCTCACCCTGACACGGTATGTATGTAGCGCGTTGGCTGGCGCGGTGGAGGGTGAAACATCGTCCTTAGGGGTGACGTTGTACCAATAGACTGCTTCAGGTACCGTACACCCCTTCCGCGCTGCGATTGTCTTAACCGTTCTGTGATTGCGCTCAATAATCCTGTTTCCACTGGGAACATGGGCACACCGAAAACGCAGATGGACACCCCAGCGATCTGCAAACTGTTTAAACGGCTCATTAACAAAAGCGGGGCCATTGTCGGTGAGTATCTCAGAAGGAGGGCCATGCTCGAGGAACACACCTTCCAACTCATGGATAATGGCAGCCGCGTCCTGCCGGCGAAGGGGCCGCCACAATGAAAACCTAGATGGTCCACAGTCGATAAGCGTCAAAAAATGCCTCCCGTTGTAGTGCGTTATGTCCATCGCAATCCTATCCCAATTACGCTTCACACTGAGTATTCCCTTCTTCCACCGGACAGGTGCTGGGTCGATCGATCGGCAGGTGTTGCAGCTTCCCACAACAGATTTCACAGCCCTCCGAGACACAGAGGGGTCAACCAATCTGGCGAAGTAAAGCGTTCGGTTTACACCGGGGTGCCCGCTTTGGCAATGGACATCATTAATATGCTCCGGGCTGAGTCTATGTCCCACTGCAGCGCAATTTACAGGTGCTGACTCGTTCACTTCTTTTGGCAGGTCTAGCCAACGGCGTGGCACTCTGGTCAGACGATCCGCCTGATTCAAACAGGACTGCACCAGTGTCACATCTATGACCAAGTCGTATTCCTTAGTGGTTTTGGTTAGGGTAGCAAGCCGCCTCCGGATCAACATTTCGGCCGACGCCTTCGTTGTCAGACTTGCTTTTCCGTTCAAGGCATTGGTCATCCACCGATGCACACACGTGGATTCGGTGATGATGTGAAGGATTCTAGCCTGCCACTGAAGCGCTAGATTGACTCCTTTCGAAGAAGGGTTTGGGTACAGCCGGTGTCAACCAGCGCTGAACGTTCACATCCATCAATTTGAACTGTTACTGCAGGCAGCGCTTTGTTCAATGCCGCGTTGGGGAGGGTGCTAGTGCTGCGGCGTCCTGCCCTTGCCCGTTTCCCGGACAATTCCGCGCTATGTGGCCTGGCTTATTGCATTGGTGACACCGTATTACTTGTCGTGCTCCATAATTAGGGGTGCGCCTTGTACTGCTTTTGCAGTCTCTGGAAAAGTGGTTGGGGCCACCACAGGTATAGCATCGTAGACCCTTCGTTGGCGAGTCCATAATGTCAACAGCTGCGGAGACTAGTTCTCGATCGTCTTTCAAGATGTTTCGTGCTCTCGCCAATAACTCCTCCAATCCAATCTCAGTGAGTCTTGACGATGCTCGCAGCAGTCGACTTGCCTCATCCGGAAGTCCCGACAAAAAGGCGCATGCCAATATGCGATCACTTGCACCGCCGAAGGGAGTGGCAAGCTTTTTCAAGTCGGCCATGTAGACATCCACTGTCTCCCCCGGCCCAAGTCGGCGTTCGGAAAACTGCCTCCAGGCGACAAAAGGGTCTGTACCAAATGCCCCGTATAGTGCTTGTGTAATCTGCTCCATGGTCGGATCCTCCCCTAGCTGCTGGTACACGGCATAAGCCCCTTTAGTGAGTCTCAATGGGATAACCATAGCTGGGTCTTTAATCTTGCACAACCGGCAAACGCGCTCAGCCTTTTCCAGCCATTCGACCACTGCGGGACCAGTGGGGGAGTCATCGAATTACGGAAGTAATCTGATGTCAAATTTCTCCATACCAAAGCCGAAATAGCTTGTAATCAGAGTTTTTTTTTTCTGTCTGTTTCGATTTACTCAAAACCGCACACACCTCGTCTTCTCATGTATCGTTCTCTTCTTCCTCTTCTACTTCTTGCTCTTTTTCTTCTTTTTTCTTCTCAGTCGTCAGAAGCGTCGTCTTTTCTTGACTACGTTTTTCCTTCTCCCTTCTTGCTTATAGTGACCCATTTTTATGCTAAGCTGAACTCTCGTGTGTGCGAGAGAACACGAGATTTTGCGTGATTACTTGGCAATATTAACCGGCCGCCGCCATCTTGCCATTTTTCTTTGGACGTGCCCGCTTTGCAGAATGCACACCTCGAGCGTTTGTCAGGTAAGCCCGTCTGTTCGCAATTTATTACACAATGTATACTTTCGTATATTAATTTTATGTGAGTAAATTAAGTAGTTATATATATATATATATATATATATATATATATATATATATATATATATATGTGTGTGTGTGCGTGTGTGTGTGTGTGTGTTTTATTTTTATTGTCATTTTATCTGTTTGGTTATATAAGTTTTGGACGTTGAGCCATGTTTACGATCCAACAGCCTCGTCAGACCTTACAGAAATGGTTGTTAGTATTTGGAAGAAATGTTTCAGAGGAAATACGAGAAAAAAAGGGGGGTAAGAGATAATAAGGAGGAGAGAGACGGATATCGACAATATTTAAGGTTTGAAGATTTAAATGCATTAGATTGTAGTGTGTGTGGGAGAGTAGCAGATTCAGGTAGGTGGGTGGAGATATATGGATACAGGAAGGCGGAGAGAATTAAAAAGGTAAAAAAAATGGGGTAAGGAAGGAGGGGGAGGAATTTCAATTTTTAGGTTTTAAAATTTTGACTGCTTTTTGGTTGTTTAGCCAGGTATATGCAATAGATGAGAGAGAGGGGGAGGGAGGGAGGGAGGGAGGAAGAGAGAAAGGGTTTGTGTAAGTGTCATGTGTGTTTGACAAGTAAAAGGTTCCATTTAAAAGATTCTTAGTCGCTATAAGTCGACTTTGTTCATTCCAGTTGACAATGAGTTGTTTTTAAGTAGTTAAGGGTTAATACATACGCCAACGCATGCGCAAATACGCATACATACAGGCACATACATATGTACATTTCTACGCATCCACATACATACACATACGCACATACATATATATATATATATATATATATATAAATATATAAACAATGTATATGCAGGCATACATGCATCTATATGCAGACATACACACAACTCCTATACACATATGCATACTCATATACATATATATACATATACACATGTATACACACACCTATATATATATATATATATATATATATATATATATACATATACGTGGAGATATAGATCTCCAGTAAGAAGTAGATGTACATATCCATACATACATACATACATACATACATACATACATACATACATACATACATACACATATACCCATATACACGGATATACAATTATATAAATATACATATTCATAAAAATATAAATATACAGACATATATATATGTCTGTATATTTATATATATATATATATATATATATAGAGAGAGAGAGAGAGAGAGAGAGAGAGAGAGAGAGAGAGAGAGACATGTGTATATTTATACTAAGTAAATAAAGTAAAGTTAGGATAAATAAATAAAAAATATAAATAAACGGGTGTAGTTAATAATGCGGGGTTAGGTAGACGCATTGTAGGATATTTCAAAATACATGTTGGTTTAATATTTAGGGGTGTGTATTGATTTGCTTTGCTTATTGGATACGGATTAAGTTATAGTATCTAGAAAAAAATTTTAGGGATCTAAATAAAAGTAAGGAAGAAGATAGGAATAGAGATAGAATAAATTAAAAAATGAGAGATTAAAAAAAGAGGATATAAAGGTTTAAAGGTTAAAGATTATGAGAGTGGTAGTTAAGTTATAGTGAGTCAGGGGTTCTTGTAGTTCCGTTAAGTTCATATATATATATATATATATATATATATATATATATATATATATATATCATCAACGCTCTGATCCCCAGCTGGCATCAATTGTGATGGATGGCTCTCGTCTGGGTGAGGTCCCGTGTTTTGACAAGCTTCTGGGTTTGACCTTTACTCCTGATCTGAAATGGAACACGTACATCAAGTCTGTTGCCAAGGTCGCTGGAAAGATGGTGGGATCCTTCTACCGCTCCAGAAGATATCTCACTACTGATGCAATTCTCTATCTATATAAAAGCCAAGTACGTCCAAGGATGGAATACTGTTGCCATATCTGGGCAGGAGCTGCTAAAAACAGCCTATCCTGCCTTGACAGAGTACAAAATAGACTTCGTGGCTTAGTGGGGGATGCCCTTTTCTCTACCCTGCAACCCCTCTCCCACAGAAGAGACGTTGCGAGCCTATCCTTGTTTTATCGTTATTTCCATGGCAGGTACTCGTCTGAACTCCAATCTCTGGTCCTCCCTCGCCAATCTTTCACGAAAAACACCCGTCTAGCTGAATCCACTGTGAAAAATTTCCCCCACTCTATATCTGTGATTAAATCAAAACGCGGATTCCATGAACAAAGCTTCTTTCTTAGAACTGCACGCCTGTGGAACTCTGTTCCGTCTGCCTGCTTCCCTCCGAACTACAACTTGGATGTCTTCAAGTCCAATGTTAACAAATTCCTAATGAACCGCCCCCTTAATTAAACACTTCATCAAATCTCCACACTAACGTAATGTACTTGCAATAACCCTTATCCCTGAGTGGCTTCCGGGCCTTAATAAGTGGTGATCACTGTGTAATATATATATATATATATATATATATATATATATATATATATATATATATATATATATATATATATGGGATGGGCTCCTAACATGGCGCTTTGGGCAGTGATTATACTTAACTTTATTTTCAGTGTCAAATGTATTGTGGATATAGGCATATATGTACATACAAACACATACGTGCATATACACTCAGATATAGCTATACCTGTATATATACGTTCAGCAATGCATACACATAGATATACATATATATATACAGACACTAACACCCAGATTCACGCATGCACATACATGTGCACATAGATATAGATATACAAATATATATTCATTTTTTCTCGTATTTCCTCTAAAACACTTTTTCCAAATACTAACAACCATTTCTGTAAGGTCTGACGAGGCTGTTGGATCGTTAACATGGTCCAACATCCGAAACATATGTAACCAAACAGATAAAATGGTAATAAAAAAATAAAACACATATTTGCTATGCAATAATATTGGGCACTCTCTTAAGGTTTTTACTAATTACCAGTTTTACTATATATATATATATATATATATATATATATATATATATATATATATATATATATATATATATATATATATATATATATATATATATATAGTAAAAGAGAGAGAAAGAGAGGGGCGAATAAGACGCGGAATCTAAAAGAGCAAAGTTTATTTTAATGTATTAATAAAGAAAAGTGCTCATAGTACTGTAGATATATATACTCATTAGGTATATTTATCTTAATAGATATATTTGCTTTTGTTGATCTATCCTTTTGAAACTTATTCATAATTTACAATTATTAATCTTTATACTCAATATATATATATATATATATATATATATATATATATATACTTGTTTATTGTTATATAAACATGCTCATATCCCGCTGCTACAAATAGCCAGTTGTTTCAATCAAACAACAGATATCACCAGGCAGCGACTTGACTATTCAAAAGTTCAATGAATAATTGGTATTATTCATTGAACTGTTGTTTGATTGAAACAAGTGGCTATTTGTAGCAGCAGGATGTGAGCATGTTTATATAACAATAAACAAGTATTATCAGCTCTTTTTATTGAGCACTATCTAACAACCTCGTTGAATTCATTAGTCCATTACTTTTGAATAAAAAAAACGAGTATATATATATATATATATATATATATATATATATATATATCAAAATAACAAACTGCCGCTAGAGTACAAAGCAATGCACTTTGTGTAAATAGAGCTTAGACGTTTGGATAATGTTTAAACATTGTAATTTCGCATCTTAGCAACAGCCAAATAGCGTAACGGTGAGAAGTTTCAATACTGGTTTGAGGTAGTTGCTAGTCTAGCCGCATTGATGACCTATGATACAGTGACACAGTACTGTATGTGGATTACTATATATATATATATATATATTATTCCATTTTCACCCCAAACAAGGCACAGTACCACTTTTAAGTAGGGGACTACTACCGGGGACATAAGTTGCAGGGGTATTATGAAGGGAGATGAGTGGAAAGATGTTTGTTCATATTACACTTGAACTGCATGTCAGTACAGTTGGGAAAGCAGAAACCCGTAGGCGAGTTCTGAGGAAGAAACTATTGGAGTAGAAGGCTTTCTTACACCTAGGGATCTCTACTGTGAAGAGGTGGGATTTAGCTGCTTGTCGGGTTTGTCAGGGGTGTTTACGTCGAGGGGATACAAGTGCTTTCACCGTTAAAGTACTTGTACAACAGGCAGAGGGATGCAACATTTCGTCAATGGAACAGAAGATGAAGCCTAGATGACAGTTCAGGATATCTTTTGAACCCTGTCAAGAAGTGAGAGACAAGTAGCAGATGCACCAGCCCAAATGTGACAGCAGTACTCAATACATAGCAAAAGGGTGGCCTTATAGATTTACAGAATACATTCAGACGTAAGTAGTTTTCTAGCGTGGTAGAGAGAGCCCACCTTCTTCGCAGCAGCGTTGGCAATGCTCTCAATGTATCTATTCCAGTTCATGTTCCCTGTAAACGTTAGGCCGAGGAGTTTAAAGGAAGTACTTTCGGGTAATGTATTCTTGCCCATTGCTATATGTGGTTGAGAAGGTTTCTTGTAATTATTGAAGAAAACAAGCTTAGTCTTGGCAACATTGAATGTAACCCTCCATTTTTGTTCCCATTCCACTACAGATTTGAGGTCATCCTCTACTGCGTCTGCCATTTCCTTAGATATGTGTTCATTTGTTTTCCCCTCGTGCTTGCTATTGTGTGGTGTCATCAGCAAATATACCCATCTTAGAAACAATTTTATCAGGGAGGTCATTTATGAATATCAAGAATTATAAAGGTCCAAGGATAGACCTCTGAGGTACCCCCGTATTTATATTATATTGTTTAGATGTACGACCGTCGAGGACAACCTGAAATTTTCTCTTACTTTAGAAGGATTTAATTACGTTATGTATTCTTCAAGTGATACCATATGATCTAATATATAGTGATGACTATATATATATATATATATATATATATATATATATAGAGAGAGAGAGAGAGATTGTTGTCATATATATATATATATATATATATATATATATATATATATATATATATATATATATATATAATTATTTTATTCATTTCTTTCGTAATAAAAAAATGTTCTAGTGTTCTATTGTTGGTATTGGTTTCTCTCATGTTAGAAGTTTTGTTAGAAAGATATAGATTACTTACGATAGGACCACATGAAGGTAACTTACATCATGAATGAAAGTATATCTGTGCAACGAACTTGTTTCTAACTAAGCCTAACTAAGTTGACAGCTGAGTTGCTAAACACTTATCCATCAGCACCTCGCACATTCTATATAATAAAATGATCTCTTTTTTCCCCTCTATCTTCAGTACCAAATAGAAAAACAAATGAACACTTCCTAAACAAATCTTTTACAGTCACCACTTACAGCACTTACTAAAGTATGTTTCGTGAAACTATGCGTACTTTACATCGCCGATTCAAAAATTATTACATTTATTCCGGACACACTGCAGCTCTCAAATACGTATTCCAGCAAAAAAATACGAAACGGCTTCGCCTTTTATCCATTAATTCATCTCATTACCTTAATTTCACCTTGTGGAGTCCTTAACAGATGTAATTATTTTTACATGATCGTACGTTAGTTCATTTCTAACTCCATACTGACTCATACATACTAAAGTAGGTTTTGAAAATAAATAATACCGCTCCCTAAGATTAAATTAAATTCTACCTTGCATAATGATTATATTAAAATTAAACGACTATCAGAGGGTTTGGTTATCAGAAGTGAACTCTATTAACAATACATTTAATTATTCTTCAGTATACTAGAATACATTACAGAACACCTCGGACTAAATTAAACATGGTGTTTTACACTGATTGACTGATTTTTCTTTTAGGCTATTCTCATGATCATAAAACACTTTTAATCATTGTCCAAAATATTATAATGCACTACAGAACACCTCGTACCATATTAAACATGGCCCATTACGCTTTTCCGTTTAAGTTTACATCCGTGCTATGATAAACATTAGTATATTTCTGAGGATCGGTAATGTCGTGAAGCTGCCGTAAAGGGTTTTTCTGAACCACATATAGTTCCGAAAAGGCAAAGAATCGAAATAAACAATGCCGGTGAAGTATAAGGGAAAAATGAAGACAAAATTTGTAACGTTGTCTGGGAACCAACACACATGTTCAGTTTCAGTCGCAAAGGAAACCAAGGACAAAAATAGGAAATAACCTTAACTCGCGTGTTCTTTATTTCTTTTTATTTCCTTATTGGTACAACTGTGACGTCACCCATTTGATCTAAAACGTTCTCCGGGTCTCTCACGAGATTTCAAACGTTATCTCGTCTCTCCGTGGTTGTTCTCTTTCTCTTGTGTTACAAATTTAGCTTAAAGGAAATATCATTCTTGACGCAATCTCTTGTACAACAGTGAAATGCGTCCTAAGATGGAATATTGTTTCCACATCTTTGGCGTTCAGGCCATCATTTCGTGTATTCATAGAATACAAAACTGACTTCGCGATCTAGTAAGAGACGCCCTCTTCTCTTCTTCAAATTCTATTTCTCACAGAAGAAAGTTTACATATCTTTCTCTATACTGTACTATTTTCATAGGAGGTGCTCGACTGAGCCCCGATCTGTGCCAGCCCATTCCTGTAAAACATCTACAACAAAAACTCGTCTATCTGAAACCATGGTAAATAATTTTCTTACCTTCCTTCGTGTACCTAAAACTAAAACGAAACTTACATACACAATGTTTCTTTCACGGAACTATCCTTTTGTGGAACACAACACCATGAACTTCTTCACAATGAACTACATCATGCTTATTTTCAAGTTTGATGCTAATAAATTGTTGTTGAACCGCCCTCTTAAATAATCAAATTCTACCTAGTTTTAATTACCATTATCAATCTTTATGGTGTTGTTTCATCGTCCATCTGAAAAATTCCATAAACATAATCCTTGGGTAGCTTTTTGGCCTTGAAAAACGGTGACTCTCTAGTACATAAAATTGCATTAAAGGAGATGCAGAACATAGTTTCCTCCATTTTGAACACATGCAATTCAAAAGGAAGTATTTTTGTAACAGAGCGCGGACGCAAGTATGGCGGTTGTATGCAAATGCCGAGCCATGTGCGAAGTGACGTCATGGCAAGGAAAAAGAAGAAGACTATAAAAAGAATGTGTACACAGACCAACGAGCACCTAGCAAGAAGCCACGCGAGATGAGAGAATGAGGAATAAAGTTTTTTCTTAAAACCTGAAACAGCGAGTTGAAGTTCTTTTCTATTCTTCGTCTCCTTTGCGATTGAGTCTACAACGTTTGGGTCCCGAATGTCTAAATGTTAATACATGTGTAAACGTGTACTACGTTAATTATTTTGCGGGGAAAATACTGAAGTTTTACATATATTAATGGTCCTGGATATGACCTTAAACTATATCCGATGGTGAGGCCCCAGCTTGCGGGCTTTGGGGAGTGTGGAGCCACCCTTTAATTGTGTCTAATACTGGTAGTACTTGTTAGGGTCTCAACTTTGAGTTAAATAGAAACCAACTTGAAAAAAAAACAAACAAACAAAAAACATATATTCTATTAAAAACTTTTTCTTAAAATTAAAATTCTTAATTGTCATTGCTCCCAGATCCACTCTGATCTGGAGTGGTAGTACCTGTTAGGGTCCCAACTATGGGTTAAATAGAAACTAAGTTGAAAAAAAAAACTAATATATTCTATTAAAAACTTTTTCTTAAAAATCACTGGATTCGGCATTAAATAACCTAAAAGGGTTGATATGCTGTAAAACAGAAACAACCAACCAACATATATTAAAAGTGTATGTAATTACTAATTCACATGTGACATTATTTTTAAGTTAAAAGTGAAGCCGTTTTAAAATATTTTTTAAGTGAGATTATTTTTACAATCTTTCGTCCTCGATAATACAGCAAACATTATGTTACATTTTTTAAACTATATTTTCTGATAAGGGTCTAAAGGTTGAACTTTTGGTCTGAAAGTTGAAAATTTAAATTAATTTTTTTCTTTAGTTTTTAAATAATTTTACGTACATGTTTATTGAATAAAATTCAAAAATAAAGTATAAATCAAATTGTGTTCCCTTCTTTTAAATGCAAATCTTGAGTAAATAATAAAAGCATGTTAGTCTTCAGTCACATGAAATTGCGAAATTTTTATTTACTCTTAACACAGAAAAAAAAAGCACATACGCTTTTGAATTAATTATTGATTGTCTCGTGCATTATTTGCATTCTTCAGACTACTGTTCTCATCTTGAGTGTCATTTTCACAACGTTTCGGTCGATGTAAACTCCGACCTTCTTCGGGTGTATCTTGTCGAACTTGGCGATGTTTCTGTCGAACTTGGCAATTCTTCTGGAACAGCTGGAAATCTGCATGGAATTTCGAATGGAACCCTCTATTAAATTCACGGGGGTTGTGTGCTTTCGTTCCATCAGTTATTATAGGATAGAGGTCCTATCAAGTAATTCGCAATTGTATTTTCGGTCGACCACATTGGGGATTTAATATTCAATTCAATATTCAGATGAATTTCACAATTGAATTTTCCCATGTACTTTAACCACTGCGTCACGGGTCCTTGCGGACAATTCTACTACGAATTTCAGGAGCCTTAAACCTATTTTATTTCTAGATGTAAGTATCACTATATATATATATATATATATATATATATATATATATATATATATATATATATATATATATATATATTATTGTTGTCGTTGTTGTTGTTGCTGCTGTCTATTACTTTACAGTAGAACCTCGGGATACGGCATTACAAAATACAGTACAGTATATAATACATATGCATATAATAAAATAACATGATATATAACACCGTATGGCAGGACAAATAACGTAACCAGGGGCCCGGAAAAACATCGTATTCCACATAGTAACCTTTTTTTTTTTTCTTTTTTTTTTACATGGGTGTCACCACTTATCAAGGCCCAGAGGCCACTCAAGGATAAGGGTTAATAGGTATACATTAGTCATTGTGATTTTAGCATAGTAAACAGTGGGAATTTTGTAACTTGGATTACTTAGGGGGACGATTCAATTAGAACTTGTTCACATTGGACTTTTTTTTTTCATAGGTATCAACACATTATCAAGGCCAAGAGGCCACTCAAGGATAAGGGTTAAAGAGTGTACAGTAGAAATTGGGCAATATAGTAATCATTAGTAATGAAAATTTGGTAAATTTGATAACTTATATGGAACGGCTCATCAAGAACTTATTTACATTAGACTTGAAGACAACCATATTGTAATCAGCCGCAAAGCAGGAAAACGGAAGACAATTCAACAGGCGTGCAGTTCTAATAAAAAAGCTTTGTTCATGGAATCTACGTTTAGGTTTAGGCACAGATAAAGAGTGGGGGAATTATTGATAGTGTTTACAGCTAGACGGGTGTTTCTTGTGAAAGTTTTGCGAGGGGGGACCATAGATTGAAGCTCAGTCGAACACTTTCCATGAAAATAACGATACATCAGAGACAAACTCGCAACATCTCTTCTGTGAGATAGAGGTTGCAAGGAAGAGAAAATTTGTTAAATTTGATAACTTATATGGAACGGCTCATCAAGAACTTATTTACATTAGACTTGAAGACAACCATATTGTAATCAGCCGGAAAGCAGGAAAACGGAAGACAATTCCACAGGCGTGCAGTTCTAATAAAAAAGCTTTGTTCATGGAATCTACGTTTAGGTTTAGGCACAGATAAAGAGTGGGGGGAATTATTGATAGTGTTTACAGCTAGACGGGTGTTTCTTGTGAAAGTTTTGCGAGGGGAGACCATAGATTGAAGCTCAGTCGAACACTTTCCATGAAAATAACGATACATCAGAGACAAACTCGCAACATCTCTTCTGTGAGATAGAGGTTGCAAGGAAGAGAAAATGACATCTCCTACGAGGCTACGAAATCTATTTTGAACTCTATCAAGGCAGGACAAGTCCTTTCTAGCAGCTCCTGCCCAGATGTGGCAACAGTATTAACCTGAAAAAAAAAAAAACCGTATCCTAAGGCCACCGTATCCCGGGGTTCTACTGTGAAGGGTATCCATTGTTTATAATTAACGATTACCAAATCGTGTTAAATTCTATACTCGGTCTACTAAGAAGTTCATCGTCACCTAACATATTTGCTGCTTCTTTGAGTCGTCTTACTCTTCTCCGCTATGATTTTTACATAAAGGTAGAGCCCCCCCCCTTCCCGCCCATATATGGCCAGTCATATCCGAATTTTCAATCCCTCCACGTACTACGGCTTTTCGATGTTCTTCTAAATGTACTTTTAGTAGATTTCTCACTTTGGTATATTTTTCCACTTTTACGTGGAATCTCGTGCATACAGTTCTTAGTCATATTTTTTTTTTCTGTAGTAAGCTTGGCTCGCACAATGGAATATAACGACTATAGGATTAAATAGTTTTTCCGGTCCCTGGTTACGTTGTTGTTGTTGTTTTTGTTGTTGTTGTTGTTGTTGTTGTTGTTGTTGTTGTTGTTGTTTTTTGTTGTTTTTTGTTTTGTTTTGTTTTTTTCTATTACACTTGCATGTTCCTATTCACGTAGCGATTGATGACATTTTTGTCAAAAACATTTTGTTTGTGATAACACTTCTGACTAAATCATTTCGCGTCTTTTACGAAGAGTTAGACTTTGAGCGTCTTGTTAACAACATGCGTATTTTTGCTTCCTCTCTCTTCAGGACTTGGGCGAGTGGTGAGAAAAAAGTTCCTTTGAGATTCTAATACGACAAGACGTTATAGCTCTCTCTTTGCCTCAAACATGTTTTTTTTTTTCTAGACCAGATGGAACACGTGGACGAGATTATATTCTATATTACCCTAGATGAGAAACACGACGTTGCATGGGATTGAATGATGATCAACGAATGTTTCACACTTTCATATTTTATTGTCATCGAAATCGATGAAATCGCCCATTTTTCAATTAAATCGATTGAGAACCCACCGCGATGCACCGACAGGAAGCTTCATATGCCTCCCTGCAGTGACTTAATCCACAATACATAGTTTACATTGCAGTTAGTTGCATAATTTTTTTATATATACATAATGTCTCGAATTAAAGTTTAAAATGTGCCTCTGTCATAACAAAGAACCTACTGTTGATTTTATATGCCTGGCTTTTCTGCTTGTGCAGTAATAATGCCTTGAATTTAAGTTTAAAATGAAAAAATCAAGTATCATGGCTCAATTGTGCTTGAAACAGAAACATTCATATCAAACGAGCCCCTGTCATATCAAAGAACCTACTGCTGATTTTATATGCCGGCCCTTTCTACTTGTGTGGTAATAAAACTTCTTAAATTCACTTCTGATGTTAGGTTGTGTAAGATGTTAACTTTGATCAAAATCGTTTGTTCCTTCTTTCACCGGATTTTTTTTTTTTGTTGATTATCGATTATTAATCCTTATTCAGTACATTCCTATGTAAAACATAACTGTAGTGGAGTCGGGAAATGTGAAAGTAAGAAAACACGACGACTGGTGAGAATACGAAGAACATTTATATCCAGAACAGGGTTAGTGATACAGGAAGATTAGTAAGTCCGTGGGGAGGTCTCTGTACGACATCCAGATAGCTCTCATTGAGCGGTCTATACTTGCTGCTTATGTGGCTAATGAATAAGTCCATCTTAGTGATTATAAGGGTGTGTATGTCCCCACAACAGTAACTAAGAACACTGCCAGATACATAAAGTACATTTGTGTGAAATTTCATAAAAATCGACTTTTACATATAAGTAAATAGGTAGATATCGGCAGACTCGACCTATTCCTTATTCCTATTTTTACAACTCTTGCAGATCCATGTTTTATGTTGATGAAACTGTTGGATAAAATTCATTTAAATTGTTTATAGGAAATTTGTCCTCTTAGTCAAAACTTGATAAGTATTTTCTCTATGTTTCGCAAGTTTTTAGACGATACAAAACAAATCAGTTCCTAAGTAGATTTCGCCCCGGCATGGCTTATATCAACTTTGTAAATTTACTGTGCCCTTTCGTCTCGCACATTAATTTCTAATATGCTACTAATTCACACAGTTCACTATTCTACTATACATTGCACAGTGGCGTTTACTCTGCATTCTGCACACCTTAACCCCAACTTTACGCCGACACATATCTAGACAAGGCTCACAAAAGTAGGTCAAGACAGGTGCTCGATGTATTTATTTATTTATTTATTTATTGTGCAAAACTTATTCCTCATTTGGTGGATCATTTTATAAAAGGCGTAAGTTAAGAATTGGGTTTTTGTTGGCTGACACGTTTAAGTTTGAAAAAGTGTGTTTGTTGGTCTGTCACGTTTGGCCCTTTTCTTATACAACCTTCAATTCTAGTCAGATGCGTTCAGACACGGCCAAAATTAAAAACCCGGCGCAAAATAAAATTGCAAATCAAATTGCAACCAAATCATTCTGTTTCCGTGTCGATCGTCTGGACGTTGATATTTAGTAGCTTAACTATCGCCATGGAAACGTGAATCCTTCAGTTACAATTAAGTCGGTAATTATTACACAAATTAGTTCATAAAATTAAGGCGTTTTACACTAGTTAATATTATACATAAAGCTATATTATGTACTAGCAGTTCAGCCCGGCTTTGCACGGGCCCTATGTACTGTCCATAACTTTATATGCATATATACACATGCACATATATATATTAAAAAGTTTGACTCATGTCCAGGTAACCTACATTTAAAATTTCAAGTGTTCAGACCCAAAATTGGCGGAGGATTTTCGTAGAGTCTGCAAAGGTCAACTCTTTCAACTTTGACCTCTTTGGCAACCTAATTTTTGCCCAAAAACAGATTAAAAAGCTCGCCGCATGTCTGAATACCCTTTATGTAAAATTTCAAATTTTGGACCCAAAATTGGCTGAATAGTTTGCTAGAAACCGCAACGGTCAAATCTTTTGAACTTTTACCCCTTGACAGTCAAATTTTTGGCTACAACCCAATGAAAAAGCTTGCCTTATGTCTGAATACACTTTATGTAAAATTCCAAATGTTTAGACCAGAAATTGGCTGAGTAATTTGGCAGAAACCGCAGAGGTCAAATTTTTTAAACTTTGCACCCAATTTTCACCCCTTAGTATTTATTGTTTTGGGCTCAAATTAAAAGAAAACGTTTTATCTATGTCCAAGTAATCTTTATTTAAAATTTCAAGTGTTTAGACCCAAAATTGGCGAATGAGTTTGGTAGAGTTTTCAAAAGTTAAATCGTTGAACTTTGATCCCTTGCCAGCCAAATTTCTAGCTGAAAACCGATTAAAAAGATTTTCCCAAATCTCAATGCCCATTATGTCAAATCTCGAGTCTGTAGACTGAAAATTGGCAGAGTAGTTTGGTAGGGAAATGTACACACACAGACACACAAACACACACACATAAAATTTCACTTTTATAGATATATTAGCAGTTCAGCCCGACTTTGCTCGGGCCCTATATACTATTCATAACTTGCCCTACGTGTGAATACACTTTATGTAAGATTTCAAATGTTTAGAGCAAAATTTGTCTGAGTAATTTCATAGGAACCGCAGAGGTAATTTTTTTAATTTTGACCCTAATTTTGACCCCTTAGTATTTATTATTTTGGTCTCAAATCAAAATACAAAGTTTTACTCATGGTGAAGTTACCTACATCTAAAATTTCAAATCTTTACACCTAAAATTAGCGGAGGAATTTGGAAGAATCTGCAAAGGTCAACTCTTTCAACTTTGACCTTTTGGCAGCCAATTTTTCGCCCCAAAACTGATTAAAATTCTTGCCGCATGTCTGTATACCCGTTATGTGAAAATTTCAAATGTTTAGACCCAAAATTAGCTGAATAGTTTGCTAGACACTGCAAAGGTCAAATCCTCTTGACAGCTCAAATTTTCGACCCAAACCGATTAAAAAGCTTGCCCTATCTCTGAATACACTTTATGTAAAATTTTAAATGTTTATATCAGAAATTGTCTGAGTAATTTGGTAGAGACCGCAGAGGTCAAGATTTTTTTAACTTTGACCCCAATTTTGACCCCTTAACATTTACTTTTTTGGGCTCAAATTAAATTAAAAAGTTTGATCCATGTCCAAGTAAACTACATTTAAAATTTCAAGTGTTTATACCCAAAATTGGCAAAGAAGTTTTGTAGAGTTTTCAAAGTTAAACTTTGATCCCTTGCCGAAAACCGATTAAAAAGATTTTCCCAAATCTCAATACCCATTATGTCAAATCTCGAGTCTGTAGACTGAAAATTGACAGAGTAGTTTGGTAGGGAAATGTACACACACAAACACACACAGACAGACAATTTCACTTTTATATATATATATATATATATATATATATATATATATATATATATATATATATATATTATACTTCTCTTAGTTTGTCTATATATCTTTCGTTCCGCTTTTTCTCGGATACTACGTAGGCCTGGCTGAGATTTTGTATGAACCTTTATTATGCTACAATGCAATGAACTAAGCATTATGGTATCCGTTCGATGCACAGTTAGGGGTTAATATAACTTAATTGTCATCACAATATCACAATTACTCTAGAAGTTTTCTCAGAAACTAATGAACCGATTTGGCTAAAATTTTGTATGGACCATTGATATGATAAGGTGCAACGAATTAAGCATTATGTTCTCCTTTCGATGCATAGTTACGTATTAATAGGGATCAGTATTTAAGTTCTACCTTTTCCCGGAAACTGCTAGTCCGATCTGACTGAAATTTAGGGATTGATAGATATTAGTCACTACAATACCACATTCACTTTAGAAGTTTAGCATAAAGCATACTTTCTAAGTAAACGAGTTGTATTTTTTCTTTTCTTTTTTTAACGGGCTTACATATCTAGTATAAATATACGTGTACTGTACTTCTATCCATATTGTACGGGGAGAGTGTAAAACTAGTTCCCTAAAACGTGTCTTAAAGTTGGAGTTAGATCTATATGTCAGAGCATGACGTTACGTACAGGAAATTTGAAATTAGATTAATGAAGAAGAAAGAAATAGCTTCTTTTGGTGGGGTATATTGTGAGCTGACTTTTGAGCAAGTACGTTTTTCTAAGTTGTTTTCGTTTGAATCTTCGAGGAGTGGCTGAAGGGAAGAGCACGTAGTGAGCTAACTGAAATCAAAAGTAAGAACTTTTGAAAAAAAAAAAAGAGTAAGATTATTCTCTTGGGTAGGTGAACTGGTTGGGTTCGGTCATCTTTTATTTATAGTAACTTTGTCTTTGTTCGATTTCGCCGCCATAAATCTATATTGCTGTAAAAGCAAATATCAAACCGAATAAGTCAAGATGTCATTGGCGGTTCTCCTTTACGTTGTAACATTATTGCAGCTACAGAAGGCAGAGAAACTTCAGCTGTTACGTCATCACATTGATCACGTTTAAAACTAAACGTCACTATAAAATAGTCCAACTACTTATGTGCCAAAGAGAGAAACAGCTAAATGAAGAGAGAAAGGCACAGACATTTCTACTGCTACATCACATTACGAACATCTTAAAAAACTAGACGTCACTCTCGAATGAGTCAACTACTTTTGAGCCAAAGAGCCGAACAGCTAAAAGAAGAGAGGAAAATACAGAAACTCCTTTTGCTACATCATAACTATTACCAATTTTCTAACTCGACGTTGTTATGCAAACAACTATAGTATAACCCCGGGGTACGGCATTAATCAGTTTCAGGCTTGAGACAAAGTGAAATCGCCGTATGGCGGGGCCTAAGCAAAATTTTACACAGTACATATAAAAAATTAATTTTAAAAAAAGGAATAACCATCATATCGTACAAATCTGAAGATTCTATTGTTGACATTGATTTCCCTGATATTTTTCTAGTCAGAATTCTTTCTAAAAAAACATCGGGTACTAAGGGGTTACAGGGAGGGTGTCAACATACTAAGTGAAAGTAATTTTTGCGGAACGGACTGGATAAAATTTATCAAATCGCGCTTAAATGATATCATCCACAAACAAGCACTACTCATTGAAATAAAAAAAAAACATTACATTAAAGAAGTACTCATCAACAATCATTTTCCGAATTACATTTTTGATGAATAAATAAAACGAATGCTACAACACCTTGAAAATCCTAATAATAATACCAGCCAGCACCGTAATGCAAACTCCATTAATATATTTTACCAAAATCAAATGACACCTAACTTCAGAATCAAAGAAAATGCAATTAAAAATATCGTTCGTAGATATTTGACGCCTGTTGACAGCAACTCTAAATTTATTGTTTACTACAAGAAGTTTAGAACACAAAACCTCGTGGTTAGAAACAACTCTTCACCAGTAATAGAAATGTTGGAACAAATCAATGTAATATGTAGATTTAAATGCTCTCTGGGAGAATGTAACTCCGAAAATGAATATATGTATAATACATACATTGGGCATACAATGACAACGCTGTCCCGGCGAATCATCATGTATTTAAAAAATACTAGCGCTATATATCAACATTTTATAAAAGAACACAACTGCCCTCCTCCAATCTTAGAAAGGTCCTCCTCGACAACACAAAAATTATACAACGTAAAAAAATATTAAAAATTCTTGAAGCGTCATACATACGAACTCATCACCCTACTATAAATAATATTGCATTCGAGAAAAGCAGCAACGTGTTAAAATGTCTTGCGTAGCACGTAATGGATGGATTTTGCCAACAGTGCCTACGAACTTGCTGATTTTAATACTCGAATTTTTAATCGACTTCTCATCGACTTTATATATTTTAACTTACCATCCCTTAACGCAGTTTAATGTATATTTTTCTTTTAACTTTTTAATTTACATGTTCGCTCCTTCGCACTTTTACTTCCTCAACACATGGAGATGATTCATGAATGAATCGAAAGCGCTCGTGATAGTAAAAACTATGGAACCTTTATTAATATTTTTGATTTTAATATAAAAACGATTATACAGAAAATCGAAAAATTAAAAAAGGAATCATAAAGCAAAGTGTGTCCGTTGCATTGAATAATGTGTGCTCGAATTATATATATATATATATATATATATATATATATATATATATATATATATATACATCTTCTATAATATAAAGCTGAATGTGTGTGTGTGTGCGTGTGTGCGTGTGTGTGTGTCACGAATAGGCTCCTATATAGTTGACTATTTTAAAAAAACTGTTACATATAATGATAGAAGATGTATCGAGACACAGGAATGGGTATGTTTGATCTGGCAGAACGGTGGTTCATTAAAATTGTGGGAATTGCGTTCGCGCCTGGTCCACAAAGTATGGAAATAAAAAATTTTAAAATTTAAAAAAAAACGTTTGCAAGTGTTTTTGATATAGATGTACATAAGAATACTTTGATAAGTATGTTTTAACTTAAATAGGGATGGTATAATAAAATTGTGGGGTCTCCATTCGCGCATGGCCTGCATAGAATGGAAATAGGCACAAACTTTAATACAGATTTTTCATATCTATCTGCGTAATTATACTTTGATAATTATGTTTCAGTTAATAGAAATATGGTATAATAAAATTATGGGGTGTCCGTTCGCGCTTGACCTCCATAGAATGAAAATATGTCACAAAGTTTAACAAGTTTTTTTTAATATAGATCCACAGAATATTGTGATAAGTGTTTCAGTGTGAACAGGTATGGTATAATAAATTATGAGGTTTATCTATTTTATTTTTACTTTAATCATATTTTGCTTTGGTTTTGATACCCCCAAATTCGAAGCTATCTCATTACAACCCTTCCTTTTCATAACCTATCATACTTTCATAAATCAGAGTCCATTTTCTGTAGGCTATTTTGAACCCAGTCAACGACGGGGACTTTTGCTAGTATATATATATATATATATATATATATATATATATATATATATATATATATATATATATATAAATTTGGAGTTTTTGTGTACTGATATCACATAAAAAAACTTTTTTTTTCTATTTATTTAAAAAGAAAATACAACTTTATTATTTATGGGTCGTGGAATTGCATTCATCTGCAAAAGATCTAGCGAATTTGTATTTTCTTTTAAAAATTCATTTTAATTAATTCCCTATTATTTTTTTACCGTCTTCTCATGAGATGATCATCTTAAGTTCACTATTACGTGTAATTATATTCATGCAGATATTCTACATGATTTATACATGCGTAATATTTGCGTAAAAAGGTTATAGTAAACACAAACTTCTATATATATATATATATATATATATATATATATATATATATATATATATATATATATATAATTGTATGCGTATATATATTTGTTTAAAAATTTTGCCTACCAAACTCCTCTGTCAGTTTTTGGTCTACGGACATGAAACTTCATATATATGGTATTCGAACATATGCGAAACTTTATATTTGAGTTTAGACGGGGAAATTTTTTAGCCTTGCAGCAAACATGTCTTCATAGCTCAGGCATTAACGTCAAAGGAAAAAGTAAATCGTAAGCTAAACGGTTTCTATTCTCGGTCGTGACACATGAATCATTTATTTTTAACTTTTTAAATCATTACTATATATTGGGTCCAATATCATCTTTTATAATATAAATCTCACCTGTATGTATGTATGTATGTATGTATGTATGTATGTATGTATGTATGTATGTAACATTCGACAGGGGCGATGGATTTTTACGAGATGCGTATCGTTTTGAAGCTCGAGTCTTCGGACGACAAATATCGAAAAATTGGCTAAAAACATTAATTCCTTCATCCTTAATTGCGCACTTTTCTACAGGGAGGGGTCGCATTTTTTTCGCTGATATTTTCGAAAGTTATCCCGTCTTTTCGATTAACTAGGCTTAATTTAAACAGTCGTCACTTCCAGTTTGGTGATGGACGCAACAGCAAAGACGTTACGCTTTTTTTTGTTTTTGTTTTTGTTTTTTTTATTTTTTGTTGTTGTTTTTTTTTTTTTGCGTTTGTTTTTTTTTTTTTTTTCGCGGTACTAGTTCGATCCTGCCTGCCTACTTCCACTTTTGTTATTATTATTTTTATTTTTTTTAAATTATTATTTTATTTATTTATTTATTTTTTTTTTTATTTATTTTTTTTTTTTTGTTCAACACACCCCCAAACACCCGGGATATGCCGGGTACCCAGGCTAGTATGATAATAAATACGAATTCTGCATTAATCAAAATATCATATTTAAGCGTATTTTACGATCGGGCAATGCCGGGCGGCCTGCTAATATATAGTAATCAGCTTATTGCCAAGTAAACATGTCCTGACACGGATAGAAACAGCGATTTAAATGTTGTTTAAATTTACGATTAGATTTAAAAGTGCTCATAAGTGATGACTGCCTTAGTGCATGTCGCCCGACTTTTCTGGCATAAAACGGGGTCATGTGATAAAAAAACGAGGACAAGTCGGTTCTTAATATGCGCCTTTTCAATCTACACGATTAACGATAAAAATGCTATTTTAAAATTGAGCATGATAAACAGACTATTTAACAGACTATGTTTCAGAATTTTTTTTAAGATGAGGATCGATAATGTGTTTTATTTGTATTATTCGAACTACTGTTCTCATCTTTCTTCGTACGTGTCTTGACAATAGCTTTTATTGGTGAATGTTGGAGTGTCTTTGTTCTTTTTTTTTCCAATGAGCCATAGTTGTAAGAATTCAAAATGTGTGGGTCCCGGATATGACCTTAAACTATATCCGATGGTAAGACCCCCAGCTTTCGGTCTTTGGGGAGTATGGAGCCACGCCTTAATTGCCATTGTTCCCAGATCCACTCTGAACCAGAGTGGTAGTACCTGTTAGGGTCCCAACTATGGGTTAAATAGAAACCGACTTGAAAAATATATATATATTCTATAAAAAATTAAAGAAAAATTCTTTAAAATCACTGGATTCGGCATTAAATAACTTGAAAAGGGTTGATATGCCGTAAAACAAAAACAACCAACCAACCAACCAAAATGTGTGATGTGTTTATGAAACGAAAAGAGTGTTAGATCGTTTCAATTTTCGTATTAATTCGAGTCCGTGCCGACTTTTTTTTTAATTATTTTTTTATTATTACATTTTCACCACAAACAAGGCACGTTGCCACTTTGATGTAGGGGGCTACTATTAGGGACCAAAGTTGCAGGGGTACTATGAAGGGAGTTTAGCAGCAAGATGTCTGTTCACATTACACTTGAACTTCTGAATGTCAGTACAGTTGGGGAAGAGAATTCCAAGTCCTGCAGTTCTGGGGAAGAAGCTATTAGAGTAAAAGGCTTTCTTACATCTAGGGATTTCAACTGTATAGAGGTGGGACTTCGCTGAATTTTTTTAGATAAGAGTTAACAATATGTATTATTTGGATTGTTCGGACTACTGTTCTCATCTTAGATGCTATTCTTACGACATTTCGGTCAATCAACCTGTGGCGCAACATATAAATCATACTCAATTCTAAATGATCCTCTTCTGGAGGTTGAAGGCTCCAGCAATAGGCAAGATTAGAAATTTAATATAATTAAGAATTATTTAAGACTTCTACTTTGTTATGGCTGATGGAACAAGAACAATCTCCCCCCCCCTGGATTAAATAAAGGATTCGGTTTGAAATTCCGCATAGCTTCTCGAGTTCGACATAAAGATATTCGAGTTCGGATGCGACTGAAGAAGGTCGAACGTTACATCGACTGAAAAGTTGTGAAAATCGTATCCAAGATGAGAAGAGTAATCTGAAGAATCCGAATAATGTATACTATTGCCTGTTTAAGCATGGCAGGCCAAAAAGAATGCTGTTTCAAACGTAAGCGTAACAGTCCAATGAAAATATTAATTTAAACTTATGTGTGGCAGACTGCCGGATAACTTATTTCAAGTTCAAACGTGACAGACCAACAAACAAGCTGGTGCTTGTTCACATGGGTGATCTTTTCAGCCAACATATTTCAAGTGAAAACATTATTACGTACTTACTTATCATGGCGAAATTAGAATAAATTGAAAAAAATATGAAAACTGATCCAATAGAAAAATAATTGCAAGTCAAAATAGATTTTATCGAATTATCACGTTTTATTGTATGTTTTAATGTGAAAGGGCTGTGCGACCAATTCTGTATGACAAACGAGGGCGATCCCACTTGATTTAAATTAAGGGTCCGTCATCTTTAAACACTGGGAACGTAATTTGGGTTGAGTGTTTTTTATTTAAAATACTTCTAGCACATCATCTACTGAATCATTTTTTTTCCTCTTTTTTAAGGAGTAGTTGTTTTGCCGATCGCTTGAGGCGCCCCTACCAAGGAATATCGATAGATCCATTCACAGCTATTTTTGTACCACCCTGAATGCTCCCTTCAGCCTTGAGCCACACTTGCTGTAGTGAGAAGCGAGTAAATATACACTGTTATGAGGATGTTGCATGGCCAATGTCTTTTCTCGGTACACAACGCGCACTTCACCCTACGATACACACTCACTCTCACCCTCTCTCTCTCTCTCTCTCTCTCTCTCTCTCTCTCTCTCTCTCTCTATTTTACAAAACCGCACATACCTCTACAATGGAGATTAGGTATCCTCTGTCCTTTTTACGAATCTAAAATTTGTAGTTGAAGCACTATAGATACATTTAAGAAAGTCCCAGCGGACATTTGGGGGCCAATCCCCTTAAAAAGGGATCTTTCTGTTTTGGAAAGAAAAGAAGGGACACTGGTTATAAACGTGTGTGGTCCAATCTGTGAATACTTCGCCTTTGGGTTGTCTTTCTTTTTTACACCCTCCCCTTTATCTGACCCTATATTTTTATTTGGTAAAATCATCACCAAGAATGCCGACACCAAGTACGGAATTGGTAAGCCGAGTTACATTACGCTCACCTAAACATTAAATAGTGATGAAAGGTATAAAGCCCGACTTCCCCATAAGATATATGGTTAAAATAGTTGTTCGTTTTCATTGAATTGTTCAAAATTGGTTGTTTAGAATAGATATTTTATTTATACATTAAACAAACCACAAAAGGACTATTTATTATTAGCGGTGACACCCCGGCGTCGCCCGGTTTTTTAAAATTCGATTTTATTTCATTCTTTGTACCCCACTTCCCACAGACGTGTTCTCGCTGTTAATTAATTTCTTTCAAGTCTAAGAAGTTTAGCAAATGTCACGATTTGGTACTGGTAAAGCCTCCAACTTAACAAAGTCGATTTCATGTGGTTTTCTTTCGCTATCGAACGAGTTTCTTTTTTACTTATGCAGAATACGGAACGCTTTATAGTCTGTATATTACGAGCAGATTACTTAAATTGCCGAAAGTTGCCGAACGAAAGTTCGTAATTTTTTTTTTTTTTCCAAAAACGGTGGCTAATGTTTGAAACGGTAACGAAGAGTTTATAATTAAGAGGGAAAACACATAATCATAATCGAAAACAGTCATCACATGATCATTTCAATGGAAAAAAGAACTTGTGCAGTTTACAGAACGTGCTCAAATAATAACATTTTTTTTAGAAAGCCATTGTTAACATGGGTGTCTTTTTAAAAACTATTCTGTACTTTTATTTTGGTTGCTGCGATTTCATTAGCTAAGCGTTTCGACATCTTCCAGTGGTTTACG
The DNA here is from genome assembly GCF_053919585.1 of Euprymna scolopes. Taxonomy (NCBI): domain Eukaryota; kingdom Metazoa; phylum Mollusca; class Cephalopoda; order Sepiida; family Sepiolidae; genus Euprymna; species Euprymna scolopes. The sequence goes on from NC_136491.1 coordinate 112,611,926, forward strand.
TAACCTGTCCGGAATATGCCGACGAAAACGCAGTTCGTATTGTGCATAAATACCATTTTTAATGAAATTGAATAAACTGAAAAGTCAAAGAAATCTAACAAAAGTTTGTATTTATTTTTTTATGGAAATAGCTCAAGACAAAGCGTGAAGCCACTTGATGTAAGGAGCTATATGTGACTTGTCCAATTCTTTTGATTACTATTCCTCCTTCTCAATACATACTTCCAGTCCTAAAGTTCTTAAAAAATAACTTTGTCATTTGTTTTTTTTTCTTCTTCTTTTTTTAATGTGTTTTTATCAATGGAATAGGCAACAGCCTATCAAACACAGCGCGTATTTTTCTTGCAAACATTAAAACTTATGGAATAAACGTGACGTCATATTCGGGTTTGGCGTAATTCTGTAAACTGCCAAAATTTCCTGAATACTTCTTCCATTTGTGTCCACGCCTTGATCCTTCTTTTTTTTTTTTTTTTTTTTTTTCATTTTTCTTAAACTTTTTCTTCTAGGGGATGGGACATCCAACCAGATGTCTGACATTTACCCCTATTTTAGTGAGTCCAACCAAGAGATCTTTTCAGGATTCTAGCCGTCCCTTTCAGTGCAATCGTTTGTATTTCACTTGCACTTGGTTCACCGGGTATGCTTGCTATGTACTTTTTAGAGTCCGTTTAAATGTGTCCACATACAATTTTTCGCAGGTCTTGGATGGCGTGCTGGCAATGTTACGTGAGCAATGGACACTGATTTATAGAATTTCTTAAATTCTTTGTTCATTGTATTTGTTGCAGTCATCCGTCTGCATGTAACCATTTCTGGCCACTTAGTGAAACTGTCCACAATAATCAAATAATACGTTCCATTTATTAGTTTATTAGTTGATATGCACTCGAGTCTATGAGACATCTCTCTTTGACCATGGTTGAATCATTACCTGTAGATCTCTTACTGCCAGTTAGCACCCTCTGCACTATTTCATAAAATTTTGCATGTCTTAGGTAATCCTCGGCCAATAAGTATAACTTCTCATTAAAGATTTTATCCGTGAAATCCCTAGATAGCCCATGGGAAATTCTTTGAGATTATTTTTTCATAGTCGGCATTACTATTCTATCTGCGTATAGTAATATCTATTCGGATAATAAAAATAGTGGCAAACTATTTCCTCTAGTGTTCTCGTTCAACCAGAAGTGCTTTTCTCATTTTTCTACTAAAATTATCCTTTTCCGCTGGGTTTTTTTCCGCATATTCTATCGTAATCGGAAGTTCTCTAATAGCATTGGATAACACACCCGACAATTTAATTTCGTCTCTTAGTGCTACTTTTATTCTTGATTCGAGTGGTTCAGTACATTTAGGTACCAATTTTGATAATCCATCGGTGTGATCTACGTGCATATCCTATTTTAAAATTGTAATTCAATAAAATTATACGCCAAACGCTGTGGTCGATTTACCGTATTAGTCATATCTTTTTTCAGACCAAATATTATTATAAGCGGTTAATGGTCTGTTTTCGGAATAAATTCTCTTTTATATAAAAACCTGTGATTTTTTACAGCATAAATTATTACAGCATATATATATATATATATATATATATATATATATATATATATATATATATATATACTCGGGTTTTTTATTCAAAAGTAATGGACTAATGAATTCAACGAGGTTGTTAGATAGTGCTCAATAAAAAGAGCTGATAATACTTGTTTATTGTTATATAAACATGGTCACATCCTGCTGCTACAAATAGCCACTTGTTTCAATCAAACAACAGATATCATCAGGCAGCGACTTGACTATTCAAAAGTTCAATGTGACCATGTTTATATAACAATAAACAAGTATATATATATATATATATGTATGTATGTATATGTACATATATATATTTATTATTTATATATATATATTTATATATTTATTATTATATATATATTTATTATTTATATATATATATTTATTATTTATATATATATTTATATATTTATTATTACAGCATATATATATATATATATATATATATATATATATATATATATATATATATATATATATATAATGAATATTATTAAAAAAATATTCAACTATCACGAATGGGGATTGATATCCCGCATATAAATATACGGGGGGGGGAGAAAAAGGAGGGAATCATATTTGTAGTGTCCCTCTATAATTCACCCAAAAGGTCAAGGGTATTAACCGCTTCTGCCTGCAGAGAGAGTGTTTGAATCGCACAATATATATATATATATATATATATATATATATATATATATATATATATACATATATATATATATATATATATACCGTTAGAAGTAGATGAATTGGCCTTGCTAATTTTGAGTAATAATCTGGTGAGTCGCCTTAATGAACGAGTATTTGTAGTCGAAGCTAGTATTCCTAGCATGAAGCTTGCGCACCTTTTTGATGTTTGTCTATATCACTCTACCAGTCGGCATTTAATTATAATCTTGCAAGAGCGAAGGACCCGGATGTACTCATATTCATTACATCATGGTCTGATAGTAGATGTGTAGAGGTGAAGAAGAGATTCAGGCTTGAGAAAGCGTTTAGAGCGATGAAGAGAACAGACATTACGAGACGCGGAAAGAGCAATGGATCTAATATATGAACTCTAAGGTAGCTTTAATGAGAAAGACAGACCAAGAAGTTTCAGAGCAGAACCATCCATGAGAATCTCAAGAAGAAAAGGAGCACGCTTATAGGACTGTGCGAAATAAACCATTTTATACTCCAATCTATGATTTTCTAGAACAGCCATCCTCAACCATTCCCTCATCATCGACCGTCTCGGTTTTACGTATTTCTCCATTTGCATCTCTTCTCCCTTCATACAAAAAGTTCATAGTCATTATAAAGTGACAGAAAAACAAGAAGGCCCTTTTTTATTGATTAGGACTTTAGATTTTATATAAAAATAATATTATACATTCGTATCACAAAAATAAAAAAAAATCAAACCTTTTTTTAAATAGAAAATTATTAAGTTAATTTGTATTACGTGTTTTGGACATGACACAATCTGAAAAAAAAAATATTTTTTAAATTATCAGGTGGCCCCATTTATTTACCCCCGATTATACATTTTTTATCCACGAAAGGTAAATTTGCCTCTGGTTATGAACCTCTGCTCGAGAAGATCATTGCTGTGGAAAAGAAACAGAGTTTAATCAAATGCTGGTGTTGGGGCTCGTTTGCGAATCGTGTACATCGTTATATTATTATAGCAAAAAAAAAAAAAAAAAAAAATTCAACATCTTCGTCGCATATGACAGAGTAGACATAATTATGTCCCTTTTCACTTATCTACCTTCCGTCGACACATCACGTGACCTCAAAAGAAACACTAGCAACAGTTTTGCAACTACCATAAATGGCACATTTCTGTTGCTCATCTTTATTTTCGGAGTTTGGTTCTCACAGTCGCCGTCAAGCGACATGGCGACGGTTACGACGATCAGCAGCAGCACCACAACCGATAATGCCCTAGTGCCAGCAACAACAACACCGATCGGGTGATGACAGCGTGCAGTACTCAAGCTAAACCGTTGATACATTTCTAAACCTGCTGGAACTGATCATCATTATAACAACTGTAAGTTTGGTGCTGAATAATTGAATACGACTTATAAAACTGTTAGAAGAAATCATCACTATTCATCGCTGAAATTCCAGACACAATGACACATTTAAAACTGCTAAGAAAAAAAAAAGCATCGTAATCATATACTTCAGCAAACTGACGTTAAATGATCTTTTTTTTTTTTTTTTTTTTTTTACACAGGCATCACCACATTATCAAGGCCAAGAGGCCACTCAACGATAAGGGTTAAAGAGTGTACAGTAGAAATTGGACAATATAGTAATCATTAGTAATGAAAATTCGGTAAATTTGATAACTTATATGGAACGGCTCATCAAGAACTTATTTACGTTAGACTTGAACACAACCATATTGTAGTCAGCCGGAAAGCAGGAAAACGGAAGACAATTCCACAGGCGTGCAGTTCTAAGAAAGAAGCTTTGTTCATGGAATCTACGTTTAGGTTTAGGCACAGATAAAGAGTGGGGGGAATTATTGATAGTGTTTTCAGATAGTCTAGTGTTTCTTGTGAAAGTTTGGCGAGGGGGGACCATAGACTTAAGCTCAGTCGAACACTTTCCATGAAAGTAACGATACATCAGAGACAAACTCGGAACATCTCTTCTGCGAGATAGAGGTTGCAGGGAAGAGAAAAGGACATCTCCTACGAGGCTACGAAGTCTATTTTGAACTCTATCAAGGCAGGACAAGTCCTTTCTAGCAGCTCCTGTCCAGATGTGGCAACAGTATTCCATCCTTGGGCGTACCTGGCTCTTATATAGATAGAGAATAGCATCAGCAGTGAGATATCTACTAGATCGATAGAAAGATCTCACCATTTTTCCAGCGGCCTTGGCAACAGATTTGATGTACGTGTTCTATTTAAGATCAGGATTAATTGTCAAGCCCAGAAGCTTGTCAAAACTTGAGGCCTTCTGAAGACGAGGGCCATTCATTTCAATTGATGCCAGATGTGGATCAGAATGTTGATGATGTAAAGAGAGAAGCTTGGTTTTAGATGCATTAAAAGTAACCAGCCACTCCTTTCCTCATTGTACTACATGCTCAAGATCAGAGGAGAGAGAATCGGAGAGAACTTGGTCGTTTACTGTCTTAGATGTGCTACCATAGATGGTAGTGTCATCAGTATAAATGATGTAAGGATGTGATTTGGAAGATCATTAATGTAGATCAGGAAAAGAGTTGGACCCAGGATGGACCCCTGAGGGACACCGGCATTAATACTGTGGGCTTCTGATTTTTGCCCCTCAACTACTACTCTTATGAACCTATCAGAAAGAAATGATTTAATAATTGAGAAGACATTTCCAGCAATACCATAACTAGAGATCTTATGAAGTAAACCTTTATGCCATACCCTATCAAAGGCCTTAGATATGTCAAGAGCAATTGCCCTAGAAAGGTAGCCTCCATCGAGAGATTTGCTAATCCTATGAAATATAACTGTAAGCACATCTGCTGTAGATCTAGCAGAACGGAAACCATATTGAGTGTCACTAAGAAGGTTATTTTTGTTGAGATGGTTGATTACTTCTGTATTTAACACAGATTCCAGCAACTTACTCATGACGCACAGAAGACTTATTGGCCTGTACTGAGAGGGGGATGAGCGATCACCCGAATTCTTAAATACAGGGCATATTGATGGAATTTTCTAGGGTGATGGGAAACTATTCTCCTTAAGACAACATTTAAACAGTTTTGTAAGTATGAGCGCTTGTTCAGGTTGAAGTTTTTGAGTACTATAATTGGAATACCGTCAGGGCCAGTTGCTTTACTGGAATCAAGGTTTTTGATTAGCTTGGCAACATCACGTACAGATATACGTATATCACATAGCGTGTTTTCTGATACAGGAGGAAATATTGGGGGTTGGGGGCCTTGAAACGGTCTATACCTACAATTAACCATTCCATCAGGTCTGATACTATAGAGGACATCCTTTTTAAACATGGAACGCAGAGGTAGATCCGATATAAATGTACGAAGCTATCCCAGTCAGCCTTAGTGTATCGATATACTGTACGATGGAGAGGTACATCTGAGGACTTATTACATTTCATTTTTATCTTAATTGATACAACAGAGTGGTCAGAAGATCCAAGAGGAGACAGAACAGAAACTGAACGTAGTTCAGGGCAAGTTGTGAGAAAACGGTCTAGTAGGCTCGCATACTGGCCGTCATTGTCGGGCACACGGGTGGGTTCATGAACAATCTGAGTGAGGTCATAGGCAATGGAGAAATCATGACAGAACCTCCCCTCATCATCGGTCTTGTTTGAGTGGGTCAACCAGTCGACGTTGTGAACATTGAAGTCTCCACATACGTGAATGTTAGCTGAAGGATAAGCAAATAGGACTTGGTAAATTTTCTCAGATATGCTTTTAAAGATAGTAACTCCGCTGTTGTGGGGGCGATAGAGATTAAATATAAATGTAGTAGTGTGAGCTAAAGCAACCCGGAAGCACATATAGGGTAAGTTAGGATCTCCCCTGGAGATGTCCCTACCACATGGAAAGCCATCTTTAATATAGGCACATATTCCATGCCCATGGCGATCTTGGGGGGTCAGATTTAGAAGTTAAGTTAGAGTATCCTTTAATTGCGAACTCTTCTAGCGAAATAGCCTTTCCAATGCCAGTTTCACTTAAAATAAAAGGTCTGGTTTAGTCTCCTGTAATTGGGTTTCAACCTCTGGAAGGTTAGAACGTAGACCCCTGATATTGGAGAAGGAGACATGGTAGTAGGGGTCTACATTGGAAGTGGGAGAACCGTGTTTAATCTGTATTTTTTCTTGAAACTTGTCATGATTAAATTTTGGAATTTGTGAACTAGGTCGTCAGATTTACTTCGAGCAGGACATAGAGGGGAAACTAAGAGAGAAAAAGAAACGAAGAATTTTTTTTTTGTAGCTCATGATAAGGTAAAGCCGTAACAATTACCAACTAATATGGCATCGAGAGGCCCACTAGAAGCTACTGCATGGTCCAGAATCCATTCACCAAATGGCAATACAGCAGCCCCAGTACTTTTCACCTGCTGATAGGACAGCCTCCTTAGTGGTTAATCCAAGGTTCGGGTCCCTGACTATCAGGTGGATAACGTCAGCCCTGATAAAACGTTTACCTCCAGCACCCTTACTAGTGACATGGCTACAAAGGCATAGAAACAGAAACTTTCCGCCATCTCTGCCAACTATTCACGCAATGTAAGACGATATTCGACATCCCAGCACAAGAAACTAACATCATTTGTTGCGGCAAGCTGGCACAATGATTTAAGACAATAGACAACATACTGAGCCTGTTGGAAGAAGAAGAAGAAGAAGAAGAAGAAGAAGAAGAAGAATTAATAATAATCATCATCATCATCATCATCATCATCATCATCATCTAAACTATACAGTAGAAATCTAATTAAAGGTATAAACACATGGGCAGTGTAACCAGTAAGATACTCTGGATCGTTTATAGGTTGGACAAAAGAAGAACAGAGGTCCAGGAAACTTATGACTAGACACGATCAAGTGGTGAAGACAGTACACTGTGAATTATGCAGACAACTGAATGTTGAAAATCCAGACAAATGGTACAAACAAAAACCGGCAGGAGTACTGGAAAATGAGTTACAAGATTGTATAGGACATGGATATACGAAAGGATGAACCCATCCAAGCAAGAAAACCGGATGTTACAGTAGTTAACAAGAAAGAAAAGTCTTGCCAAATCATAGATTTAGCCGTTCCAGCATCCCACAGAGTGAAGATAGACGAGACTGAGAAGCGGGACAAATACACAGAACTGACTAGAATGCTCAAAGGGATATGGAAGATGAAGAAAGGTAAGTTAACGCCACTAATAGTAGGAGCATTAGGAACAATGCCGAAAAACTTTGAAAAAAGAATGGGGGAGATTGGAATCAGAGGTATGGCTGAGAAGATACAGCGTATAACAATAATGAAAATAGCTGAAATATTAAAGAAAACTCTTGACTGTGGAGACTAACCCACATGAGCCACAATATGCCTTAAATAAGTTCCAAGACTTTTTTTCGTATAAGCACTTTTATTGATAGCACACACATGAAACTCTAGCCCTCTTGATGACCCTTTTTTGACAGTACGGGCATGATCTACATGCAGTGGGTTCCGACTGTGCAGGCAGTCAATGTAATCTCCTCCGGCTACAATGCAGTTGTACCGTTCCAACAACTTCTGGAAGGCCCCATGGAAGTATTCCTGTATGAGCGTGTCAATGACCTTCGTCACAACCACTTTTATCTCCTCAATTGTCTTATAACGACAGTCTCTAAGGTTTTCCTTGAGCTTAGGTAATGAGCAAAAGTCACAGAGAGCAAGATCTGAGGGTGGAGGGTTAGGGTTAGGGTTAGGGTTGTCTTGATGTTCATCTTGGTGAAATAGTCTGTGACAAAGATGGAGTTGTGAACTGGTGTATTGTCCCAGTAGAAATGCCACTGACCTGATTTGAAGAATGTTGGCCTCTTCCGATGGAATTTCTTTCTGAACTCTCTTAAAACATCAACATAGTATTCTTTGTTGACTGCCTGTACAGTCAAAACCCAGTGCATGTAGATCATGCCCGTACTGTCAAAAAAGGGGTCATCATGAGTTTCTGGATCGATTTGCTCTGTCTGTCCTTTTTGTGTCTGGGAGAGCCAGTATGCTTCCACTGGAAACTCGGTCACTTACTCTCTGATTCATAACAATAGATCCAGCTTTCATTGCAGGTCACCAGACCATCAAGAACTGCAAAATCTAAATTGATTAGCTCGACCATCTCCTTGATGTCATGACAACGTCTTTCTTTCTGGTCTTCTCTGAACACCCTTGGGGCAAACTTCGCATAAATTTTCGCATCTTCAGTTCTTCATGTATAATTGTGTGTACAGTTCATACACTGACACCAAACTGTGCACGTATTATCTCTATAGGCACACGACGGTCTTTATCCATGAAATTCTTTATTTGGCCAATCAACTCTGATGTTCTGACTTCCTTATTCCTTCCATACCTCTCATCACCCCTCACAGACTCCCTGCCTTCCTTGAATCTCTTACGGGTGCCTTAAATAAGTTTCCAGACCTTTTTTGCAATTAAAATTATCATAGACTCTAGAAAATTCAGTATATTATTGCTATACATCTTATGATAATGAGTGACCAATTTTTATGATTTCAGGATCAAATGAACAGCTACAGCAGAACTTGGAATACACTCTACTAAACTCTGATTGTCACAGCTGGTGAATTTCCAAAATGCCATCTGGATGTGGGGGCACTTTAGAGGAATAATATGTAATAAAATTCTGTTTAAAACTTGGAAACATACAACAGAAACTATGGCATGCTTCTGACTGCTTTAGGACAATCTTGCAGAAATCGAGCATCAGTTTCTGAGTGATGACTAATAACACCCTACCTACGAGATCTGCCTTCAAACTCCTCGGTCAGGTAACATGAACTGGAACAAATGCATTGAGGACATTGCAAAGGCTGCTGCAAAGAAGGTGGATTCTCTCTATCGTGCTAAAAAATTACTCACACATGTGAGCATCCAGTATTTCTACAAAGCAACTATTCGCCCATGCATGGAGTATTGTTACCACATCTGGGTTGATGCGTCCATCACTAGTCTATCCCTCTTAGATAGAGTCCAAAAAAGAGACTTCAATCTAATAGATCCTGCACTGTCAACTAGGCTCCATATCCTGCCCTATCGCCGTAATGTTGCATCTCTGTGTCTGTTTTACAAGTATCTTAATGGAATGTGCTCTGATGAACTCACAGCACTTGTACATCTTCGACATAAATACCCCCGACAAGCCTGTTTAGCAACAAAATCCCACCCATTCACTGTTTAGGTCCCTATATGCTGAAAAATTTCTGTTCAAATAGCGTCTTCTGTCGGACTGCTAGACTGGAGTTCCCACCTGTTACCTGCTTTCCTGACTGCAGAAGTTTAAATGTAATGTAAATCAACATCTCGCTCATCTCTTGTAAGCATGATCCGAAATAGTAGCCCCTTACGCCCAAGTAGCAACAAGTCTATTTGGAGTTAGTAAGAGTTAGAAAAGAACTTTGTTCATGAAATTCTCCAGGGATTGGGTCGTATTCTGCACAAGTTCTTGACGAACCGTTCCACTTAAGTTAGCAAATTTACCGAATTTCCATTACTAACGATTACTATATTGTCCAATTGACTACTGTACACTCTTAACTCTTTTCCTCGAGTGGTCTCTGGGCCTTGATAAGTGGTTATGCCTATGTAAAAAAAAAGTGCCTATAAATGTTTTACTATTCCTAATTTTTATTTTCGTTTGGAAAATGATATCGTCTAAATGATGATTTCTATCCCGTATATATTGTTTGGGTCGATTTCTGAAGTATTTTATTGTCGTTTTATTGCTTGGCGAGAAATTTCTAGCAATTGTTTACTGTATATCAGTTTTCAATTTAACTATTGTTGACCTATAGTTGCATGCATAAGCTATAGAAACTAATCGCATAGGAAGGGATATGACGAACAAACAAGCCATTGAATGACACAGTGTAAAATGTCGTGGAAGCAGCGCCTTCGAAACTACCATTGTTATTCTCGCTGCATACGAATACTAAAATGGAGAAAAAACATTAATATAATGGATATAGCGTTCAGCGTTTGATCTGCAGTGAAACACACAAACAAGTTTTTACTACTTTGTAAATTCCTATAGTTTTGTAGCGGACCAGGGTATAATACCCTAGCTCTCCACAAGAAAATAATGAAACGAATGGAATTGAAGAAAACAAAGACTCAATTGATGGATAAGATAAACGTCGTTTATTTGCTGTTGAAAGAATGAACGTTTTAGTTATAACATGTGTTCATGTCCGCGCGTGTGTAACCAATGTTCGTTGCGGGGCTAGTGTTGTAGCAAGAATAGGAAACGTGTTTTCATCTCAAGTTCGGGTCACTATCGTTTCTTCGCGCGTGGGAATTGAAGTGAGTGTTGTAGTGGAAATGAGAATGATAGTCCAGCGTGTAGACAAAGAAAAGGATATGAGAGTTGACATCAGTTAGTAGTCAGCTACGCGAATGTGTTCTCAGGGACCAGTAGTAGATAGAGAGAGAAAGAGTGTAGGTACTGTCTGTTGGCTCGTGCCCCATACATAGTCGCAGGGGACGTGAACGCGCGCGAGCGTGCGCCTCCCGAAAGGGAGGCGGCTGGTTAGCCCAACCTCTCTGGTCGAGAGTTGGTCCTAAAAGGGTTAGAAACAGCTTGTCTCTTTATTTTATACTCGTTTCCGGTGGTGTTTTGCGCATGTGTATATTTCCCCAGAAAGCGGAAGTGACGTCGTCCATGTGTGCGTTCGTGTGCGCGTGTGTTAGTACATATGTGTGCGTTAGCGTGTGTGTATATACTGTGAATATGAGTGTATGTACGCGAACGTGAATATGTGTACATGTGTGGACGTGGGCGCGTATGTTTGTGTGCGCGTATGTATATGACATAGCTTGAAATGTGAATGTGTGTTTTTGTGTGAGGTTTGAAAAAGGCTCGTACAGTTTTCTTGATATTTATAATTTTTCATTTCTAAATTTGTTGATTTATATATGTCTTCTTCTTCTTCTTTTTCTTCTTCTTTTTCTTCTTTTTCTTCTTTTTATCTATATATTAGGTGTGTCAGAAATTTCGTGAAAAATAGTGAATAATTCCACCCAGTCTTCCCAAGCTTATAACTCCTCGAAAAATGTAATTCAAGCAGTAATTTTTTTTCAATTAAAGGAGCAAGGACCAAGGTTTCATTAAAAAGACAAAAAAAATACAACGTGTTTTTTTTGTTTTTTTTAAGGTTTTAAACTTCGGACTTTACAGGTAAATTTCTAAAAAAAACACTACTTTTTTTTTGTTTTAAATTTGAATATATTATTTATTGACCATTTCTCTTCAAATTGTGATATATAACACTTTGGTGAGTAAATTAATTATTTACTTTTTGATAGACATTTCAAAATTGAAGGCGTGAATTATTCGACCCCTGTCTTTCCAAGCTTATAACTACTCGAAAAATGTAATTTAAGCCCTAATTTTTATTTCAATTAAAGGAGCAAGGACCAAGGTTTCATTAAAAAAAAAAAAAAAGAAAAAACAAACAACGTGGTTTTAAAAAAAAAGTTTTTAAACTTCGAACTTTACAGGTAAATTTCTAAAAAAACACTACTTTTTTGTTTTAAATTTGAATATATTATTTATTGACTTTTTCTCTTCAATTTGTGATATATAAAACTTTGGTGAGTAAATTAATTATTTACTTTTTAATAGACACTTGAAAATGGAGGGGACGTGAATTTAAAAAAACGTTTGTCTAAAATATTATAATAGGTTTATTGGAAAGAGCATAAAATTTCACATTGACCCTGAAAATATTGTAAAAATAGAATCAATAGAAAAATTTTGATAGATTTTTAAAGTTTAAAAATTGAAAAATATTGAGTTCGTAAAATTCATTACTGTTTTTTAAAAAATAAAAAAAATATTTCTATTACTTTTAAAACAACTTTAATAGTTTATTTTGGAAGTATAATCCATAAAGAAAATAAACAACCCACTTTTAAAAGAGAAATTACGAGTTTTTTATATTTTATTCGCAGTTTCGTGTTAAGGGTGTCAAAAATTCCTACAAAAATTCTGATACACCTATCTATATATTAATAGGATAGCGTGTGACATTGTGTTATTTATTTCGTTATATATTTTTGTGTTATTGTAAAACACCTGTTTATATTTGAGGTTCACATAATAACCTCTAGATGTCATTTCTCTTTCGAAGAATAGGGGTCGATAACTCGTCTCTGTTGTTAATATGTCACTGTCACACAGAAGTGCCTATTTTTTATTTTTGAAATCGCAACTTTATAATATATAAAAATCGATAGCACATGAACTCTATAATAACATATACGAAGTCTGCAAGAATTAAAATATCATATTTCAGCGTACTTTACGAACGGTGGTGGCCAATCCCCAACGTCCTAATGTTAAGAACGTGTTTCGGAAGACACCCCATTTTATGAGTGGGGGGGGCTGTCCAAGTATTTACCTTAAGTTCAACCTTGATATATGTTTTCAGCATACTCACTCGCAAAGACTAAAAAAAAATTAGGATGCGTGATAGTATCGTGCGGGAAAAAGTACAATTTTTATCGCGCGTGCGTAGAACAGTGAATTACAGTGCATAATGCATGTCATTATATCTCGAAAACTACTTGTTTCCGCTACTGTTAAAATATATTGTCTTATTCAGCATAGTCTAAAACCTTTAGAAGTCGTCAGTTTAAGAAAATATTCTAGTTGGTGCTAAGGTTAAAAAAGTACCTAATGTAATAAAGGGGAAATTTATACTTTAGCGGCGTAAATTATTTGACAGACAAAGAAAGTAAAAAAAAAAAAAAACTGGCATAAATGTAACAGATACAAACTGAATGAAAAGTAATGAAATTATAATTTATTTGGACGTAAGTCAGACTTAGAGTGTACAAATGTGTTTTATATATAGTTATATAATGATAATTATATACTGTTGTCCTAGGCTTAGAGTGTGAAAATGTGTTTTATATAAAAAAAAAAAAATAAATAGTTTTTATGATTTCGCAATTGTAAATTTTTTTTTTTTTTTTTTTTTTTTTTTGCCTAATCACCCCAATCTAGGTTCGGTGTCACTTTGATGTAGGGGGCTACTACAACTCTCTTTTATTAAGAGATTCGGTGGATGTTTATGAAAGCCCCCCCCCTGCAATTTACATTTCTTTTCTTTTATCACATAAATGTCATCGATTATGAACTTAACTTTAAAAAAAAAGTAAAATTGAAAAAAAAATGTTTTTATGACTTTATCGTCGTTTTCAATTATAACGTTCTACTAAATTGAAGGATCGTTTTAATAAATTCACAATGATTTATATTTGTAATTTAAAAAATCATGTTTTTTCAGTTGCGTGCACTTATGTAATCTTTCACCTAACAATTTAATAAACAAAAAAAAATATTCATTTGTTGTTTTTATTTTATTTTTGACTTCTCTGCAATACATCCCAAGGAGTTTTATAAGTAAATAAATTCGTGCGGTTTTAACAACAGAAAATTCAAGTTTTACAATTTATTTGCATTTACTGAATTGTTACGTGAAAGTACATAAACGTTACGACGCAACTGAAAATATTATTTTTGTTCCGATTACAAAGTTAAATCATTGTGAATTTATTCAAACGGTCTCGCTAAGTCCTTTCCTCCCAACAAAATATATATAATCATTCTATTATATGTTTTGGAGGTGTGGATTGACTTAGCGAAGGACCGTTTGAATATATTCACAATGATTTAAAATTGTAAAAAAAAAAAGCTTGGTATATTTAGTCGCGTGCACTTATGTTACCGAAATGGCAGGTGTTTTATAACTATTCTGTACTTTCACCTAACAAAATTATTTATTGTAAAACTTTAATTTAATTGTTTTTTGTTTTGTTTTGTTGTTGTTGTTGTTGTTTTGTTTTGTTTTTTTGTTTTTTTGTTTTTTTTGCTTCTCTGCAATATATCGCAAGGAGTTTAAATCGGCAATACTGGAGATTAGGTGAAAAAGAAAAAACATTTCATTTATTTGTCGCTTTAATCGTTTTTGAATTAACACTTATAACGCGTGATTGAGCTAAATAATACTGTACCACGGCTTATTTCTCTCTCTCTCTCTCACACACTCTCTCTCACACACTCTCTCTCTCTCTCTCTCGCTCTCTTTCTCCCACTCTCTGTATCTCTCTATGTCTAACTGTCCCTCCCTCCAAGTGACTGGAACTAGAATTAGTTTCGCGTAGCTGTTTATGATTTCAAGTGTCCGTTGATGTTGAATAAATGTAATAGCATCGTCAATGATTTATTTTTGGAATGTAATATTTTCACAAATATACAATGAAAGTTAAAAGTTTCTAAGAGGAATCATTCCGTGAATTATATAAATAAAACGTTAGAATAGTGTGTGCATAGAGAAATGGCGGCCCGTTTTATAGTTGAGAACTGTTCGTTTAGTCGTGGAATAACTGAATGGGGGAATTGTAGAATGCATATTTTTCAATCAATCAGCTGGACGGGAGAAATCATTATACGTGTAAGATGTAGGGGGGGGAGAAAATGCGATTGTGTAGGAAATCTGTAATCAGTTAATGACGGCTAACACTCAGGAAAGTACGAAAAAGTATAAATGTACTCTGTGTAGAATGGTGTCGTAAGAGGACTTGGTATAGAGGGGGTGAAATTTGAGCTACTTCCTCTGTAGGTTAGGACAATGATGATCATGGCGCTCCTTTGAATAAATGTAATGTTTTAATATTACAAAATAATGTTGGTTGTTTTTGTTTTACGGCATATCAACCCTTTTCAGGTTATTTAATGCCGAATCCAGTGATTTTGAATAATTTTTTTTAATAGAATATATTTGTTGTTTTCAAGTTGGTTTCTATTCAACCCATAGTTAGGACCCTAACAAGTACTACCACTCCGGGTCAGAGTGGACCTGGGAGCAATGGCAATTAAAGGGTGGCTCCACACTCCTCAAAGCCGCAAGCTTCGGATATAGTTTAATGTCATATCCAGGACCCACAAAATAATGTGTATGTAGTTGCGTTTTATAGCGAGATAATGTAATGGCTAATGGCACAAACACAATATTTTTATATGCCCTCTGTTGTTGTCAACATATGGTAGTTTCGTTCAGAGAGGAAAATTGCGCCTCTTTTATTATATACAAGATTATTATTATTATTATTATTATTATTATTATTATTATTATTATTATTATTATTATTATACAAAGGGTCTTCTCACAGGTCATACAAATTCTCTACTTGAAAACAGCCTGTGGTGTTCCCTGGAAGCTGAGTGACAACAAGTCTCCCAAGATTTCTAGTACTCTCCACCTCTTTTGATAACATTTGCAAATAAATTTGCATTATCGCAACAGCTGCTTGCTATTGATTTCTCGTTGGCAGCTCATGTATTCCTCTTTATTATTATTATTATTATTATTATTATTATTATTATTATTATTATTATTATTATTATCATTATTATTATTATTATTATTATCATTATTATTATTATTATTATCATTTTCTTCTATATATTTCTGTCTTCTGTTTCGCCTTCTAATTATTATTATTGTTTTTCTTGTTCTTCCATTTCTTCACCCTCTTCTTATCATTTTTGTTATTATTACTAATATTGATATCATTATTATTAGTAGTATCATTTTTCTATCATCATCATTATTATTATTATTATTATTATTATTGGCTCACATGGAGCTTTCACGCAAGTCAGCAAATGATCTGATTGGAGACCTGTGGTATTCTCTGGAAACTGAGTGACAACAAGTCTCCCCAGACGTCCAGCTCTCTCCTCCTCCTTCGATAGCATTTGCAAATAAATTTGCATCATCGCAACAGCCTCTTACCATTGATTTCTCACTAGCAGTGGCCATTGGTTTATACTGAAATTTGAGTGGCACTAAGCCTCCCCAAGATCCCAGTTCTCTTCGCACTTGTCCAGCGGAGGTCTGGCCAGTGCTCCCTCCTCGGTCTTTCCATCCTCCTTGACCGTTTTCGGCTCTTTGGTATCAATCACTTTTCTATTGGGGGAACGGTGGTGTTCCTTCCTTCCTTCATTCATTCATTCCGTTCAACAGGTCCCACATTCCACCGTCCGGACACACCACATATACCCTTCACCTATTACTTTTACCTCCATTACAAATTTTTAAAAAGAGTTTTTGTTTTTGTTTTTTAAATATCCTTCTTGATACTTAAACCCATTTAACATCGTATCTGTAAAGTTGGATCTTACTCCTCTTTAAATATCTTTCTTCTTCTTTCTTCGTGTTCTCTTCTTCTTCTTCTTCTTCTTCTTCTTCTTCTTTCTCCTCCTCCTCCTCCTCAACCTTATCCTTTTCGTTCTACGTCGTCATATTTTCGTCAAGCAATATTTCTTTTTCTTTCTTTTTATTCACCTTTCTTCAACCCAACCCTTTGTCCAACCATCGCCGAGGGGTTAACTTCTTTCAAGACAGGAGGAGGGGCGTATGTCCCATGTCCCTTATCCCCACTCATCCACAGCTTACACCATATATATATATATATATATATATATATATATATATATATATATATATATATATATATATATATATATATATATATATATATATATATATTCATTCCTTTTTCCACCGCTCTGTCCCAATTTGTACGCGACAACATTTATTCTTTGTTTTTTGCTTTTTTGGGGGTTTTTTTTATCCCTTCGCGTATTTACTTATATATTTTTTCTCCATTTTTTTTCTCTGTCCCCTACGAGCTTCAACCCCGACAGAGCTAAGCCTCGACACAGTAAGTCCTGCATTTTCCCCGTTTCACAGTTTCTGAGTGCCCCCCCCCCTTTTTTTTTTTTTTTTTTTTTCAGTTTTCGCCCGCGAGCATATCCACTAAGAACACACGCACGCAACGTGTTTGCGCGTCCCGACGAGCAGATACTTCGCAAGCAAAGCTTACATACGTCAGTGCACACGTACCTCAGCGTACGCAGGGCTGACGCTTATACATACGCTCTCACTCGTACAAGACGCGTAAACACAATTATTTGCTTACTCCTTTTATTTCATAGACAAAAAAGTGGCCTCCTCGCAGATTGGTTATACTCACATCGCACGTGCAGCGTGACGCAAACGGGACCTTTTAGAAGACAGACTCTGAGATGGGCGAGTAAAGATGGTGTTTATTTGCTCCCCCACTGAGCAAATTAGGCACAAGGTCGTTTTTAATGTGAGGTAAAAACCAGCTCCCCCAAAAGGGGCCACTCTGGTTACCAAAAATAATAATTGTCCCAGTATAGAGGGTTTCCCCTCCATTGACTGGTACAAATTATCTTAAGTGCAGTATCTGCCGGAACAGATGGTGTTTATTTGCTCCCCCACTGAGCAAATTAGGCACAAGGCCGTTTTTAATGTGAGGTAAAAACCAGCTCCCCTAAAAGG
This sequence comes from Euprymna scolopes, assembly GCF_053919585.1. Lineage (NCBI taxonomy): Eukaryota > Metazoa > Mollusca > Cephalopoda > Sepiida > Sepiolidae > Euprymna > Euprymna scolopes. The sequence goes on from NC_136491.1 coordinate 112,629,643, forward strand.
GGTCACTCTGGTTACCAAAAATAATAATTGTCCCAGTATAGAGGGTTTCCCCTCCATTGACTGGTACAAACCATCTTAAGTGCAGTATCTGCCGGAACAGATACTACACTTTGATCCCGGCCCGAAGATGGCGCGAGTAAAGATGGCTATCAACCTTGGCTCTTCTCTACTCGACAGTCGACACATACAAATAAACGCGATCAATCACATATGCTCAGACGCTACTAAACACATTAACAAATATCGCAAGAATTTCTATAAATCTATCCGGTTATTTTCTTTTGCGTATTGATATTCATATTAAAAGCTCTTTTAAAAAAAAAAAAAAAAAGAAAGAAAATACGACTTTGTTATATATGAGTCGTGGAATTGCATTCATCTGCAAAAAAATTTTAGCTAATTTACATATTCTTTTAAACATTCATTTTAATTAATTCCCTATTAGTTTTGTTTGCTTGTTTGTTTGTTTTCTTATGGGATGATCATCGTTAATTATATTGATGTTTTATACTTGCGTAATATTTGCGTACAAAGTTTATAGTAAACACAAACCTCTTTCTATATATATTCATGTATGTGTATATATATTTGTTTTTTTTTTTTAATTTGCCTGCCAAACTCCTCTGTCAGTTTTTGGTCTATAGACATGAAACTTCATATATATAGTATTTGAACCGATGCGAAACTTTATATTTTGTTTTTAGCCGGGGAAAATAGATGTAAAAGTGAAAAGATAAATAAATAAAGAAAATTTTAAAAAATGGAATTTTGCCAAGTAAAGGTCGAACGATGGCATTATGAATATGCATGTGTAACGGAATTACTATTGGTTCATGTTTTAATTAATATGTGCCTATATTAGGGATAACTTTCCATGTGGTAGGGACATCTCCAGGGAAGATCCTAACTTACCCTATATGTGCTTCCGGGTTGCTTTAGCTCACACTACGACATTTATATTTACTCTCTATCGCCCCCATAACAGCGGAGTTACTATCTTTCAAAGCATATCTGAGAAAATTGACCAAGTCCTATCTGCTTATCCTTCAGCTAACATTCACGTATGTGGTGACTTCAATGTTCACAACGTCGAATGGTTGACCCACTCTAACAAGACCGATGATGAGGGGAGGTTCTGTCATGATTTCTTCATTGCCTATGACCTCACTCAGATTGTTCAGGAACCCACCCGTGTGCCCGACAATGACGGCCAGTATGCGAGCCTACTAGACCTTTTTCTCACAACTTGCCCTGAACTATGTTCAGTTTCTGTTCTGTCGCCTCTTGGATCTTCCGACCACTCTGTTGTATCAATTAAGATAAAAATGAAATGTAATAAGTCCCCAGACGTACCTCTCCATCGTACAGTATATCGGTACACTAAGGCTGACTGGGATAGCTTCCGTAAATTTATATCTGATCTACCTCTGCATTCCATGTTTAAAAAGGATGTGACCTGACTGAATGGTTAATTGTAGGTATTGACCGTTTCATACCCTCGAAAAAGTTTCAGCAAAAACCTAACAGCCAGCCATGGTTCTCTCCAGAATGTGCTGCTGCCATTGCGCACAGAAATCACTTTTTCCACTGTTTCCAACGTAATAGATGTATGAAAACTAAAGCCGCTTTCAGGACTGCCAGCAACCATTGTAAGAAAGTAATAAAGAATGCAAAAGAGTTGTATGCTCAATCTGTTAAGTCCAAAGTAGCTGAGCAGCGGCTTGGTTCCCACCAGTTTTGGCAAATAGCAAACAGAATCCTGAACAGAAGCGTGTGCTCCATCCCAACTATTATCAATGGACCTGAGGTAATCTCGTCAGCATCAGACAAAGCCAAACTCTTTGTCAAGAACTTTGCAGCTAATTCTACCCTTTGCGATCAAGGCTGCCAACCCCCAATATTTCCTCCTGTATCAGAAAACACGCTATGTGATATACGTATATCTGTACGTGATGTTGCCAAGCTAATCAAAAACCTTGATTCCAGTAAAACAACTGGCCCTGACGGTATTCCAATTATAGTACTCAAAAAACTTCAACCTGAACTAGCGCCCATACTTACAAAACTGTTTAAACGTTGTCTTAAGGAGAATAGTTTCCCATCTCCCTGGAAAATTTCATCAGTATGCCCTGTATTTAAGAATTCAGGTGATCGCTCATCCCCCTCTCAGTACAGGCCAATAAGTCTCCTGTGCGTCATGAGTAAGTTGCTGGAATCTGTGTTAAATACAGAAGTAATCAACCATCTCAACAAAAATAACCTTCTTAGTGACACTCAATATGGTTTCCGTTCTGCTAGATCTACAGCAGATGTGCTTACAGTTATATCTCATAGGATTAGCAAATCTCTCGACGGAGGCAACCTTTCTATGGCAATTGCTCTTGACATATCTAAGGCCTTTGATAGGGTATGGCATAAAGGTTTACTTCATAAGATCTCTAGCTATGGTATAGCTGGAAATGTCTTCTCAATTATTAAATCATTTCTTTCTGATAGGTTCATAAGAGTAGTAGTTGAGGGGCAAAAATCAGAAGCTCACAGTATTAATGCCGGTGTCCCTCAGGGATCCATCCTGGGCCCAACTCTTTTCCTGATCTATATTAATGATCTTCCAAATCACATCCTTACATCATTTGTAGACATCCATGCTGACGACACTACCATTTATGGTAGCACATCTAAGACAGTAAACGACCAAGTTCTCTCCAATTCTCTCTCCTCTGATCTTGAGCACGTAGTACAATGGGGTAAGGAGTGGCTGGTTACTTTTAATGCATCTAAAACCAAGCTTCTCTCTTTACATCATCAACATTCTGATCCACATCTGGCATCAATTGAAATGAATGGCTCTCGTCTTCAGGAGGCCTCAAGTTTTAACAAGCTTCTTGGCTTGACAATTACTCCTGATCTTAAATGGAACACGTACATCAAATCTGTTGCCAAGGCCGCTGGAAAAATGGTGGGATCTTTCTATCGATCTGGTAGGTATCTCACTGCTGATGCTATTCTCTATCTATATAAGAGCCAGGTACGTCCAAGGATAGAATACTGTTGCCACATCTGGGCAGGAGCTGCTAGAAAGGACTTGGCCTGCCTTGATAGAGTTCAAAATAGACTTCGTAGCCTCGTAGGAGATGTCCTTTTCTCTTCCTTGCAACCTCTATCTCACAGAAGAGATGTTCCGAGTTTGTCTCTGATGTATCGTAATTTTCATGGAAAGTGTTCGACTGAGCTTCAATCTATGGTCCCCCCTCGCCAAACTTTCACAAGAAACACTCGTCTAGCTGTAAACACTATCAATAATTCCCCCACTCTTTATCTGTGCCTAAACCTAAACGTAGATTCCATGAACAATGCTTCTTTCTTAGAACTGCACGCCTATGGAATTGTCTTCCGTTTTCCTGCTTTCCGGCTGGCTACAATATGACTGTCTTCAAGTCTAACGTAAATAAGTTCTTGATGAGCCGTTCCATATAAGTTATCAAATTTACCAAATTTTCATTACTAATGATTACTATATTGTCCAATTTCTATTGTACACTCTTTAACCCTTATCGTTGAGTGGCCTCTTGGCCTTGATAATGTGGTGACGCCGATGTAAAAAAAAAAAAAAAAAAAGCCTGCCAGCAAACATGTCTTCATACCTCAGGCATTAACGTCAAAGGAAAAAGTAAATTGTAAGCTAAACGTTTTCGTTTCGATTCTCAGTGGTGGCGCACAAGTCTTTTATTTTAACTTTTAAATTATTATTATATATTCGGTCTAATATAATATAATGATAAATATGAAATATGCATTAATGAAAATATTATATTTAAGCGTATTTTACGACCGGGCAATGCCGGTGGCTTACTATTATATATATATATATATATATATATATATATATATATATATATATATATATATATATATATATATATATATATATATATATATATATATATATATAATATCAGATTGCCGGGAAAGTTCTTACGGGTTTTACTTTTAAATTCAGATGAATATATTTTTGCTTAAGCAAAAAATTTATTGATCGAAATCAGCACCATCAGAATTAACACAGTTTTGTCAACGCAAAACAAATGTATTTATGTTAGTAATATAAAAAAAAATCTTGCATTCTGGTGGCGATAAAGTTGCTGAAGGTGTTTTTGATATCACTTAGATTTTTAAGCATTTCTTACGCAGAAAGTTGTTGAGATGCTTGAAAAAGTGATAGTCGGTAGGTGAGAGGTCTGAAGAGTATGACGGATAAGGCAGAGTTTCAATTCGTTCAACTTCTGCAAGGTCGGTTTAGCAAGATGTAGTCAGGCATTATTGTTGTGGAGGAGAATTTGGCATTTTCTGTTGACTAATGCTGAGTTTTGTTGTCGAAGATTCTGATGTATTGACAATCCTTCTCCGCCGTAATGGTTTCGCCTACATTAAAAAAAATAATAAAAACTGTAATAGGTGAGGCCGCTCGCAAACCACCAAACAGTCAGCATGGCCTTTTTTGGGTGCAACTCTGCCTTCTGGAAGTGTCGTGGAGCGTCGTCGGCGTCTAACCACTGAGCTGAGTATCGTCGACTGTCGTTAAGAATCCACTTTTTGTTGCAAGTCACAACCCGGTAAAAAAAAAAACGGGTCGTTCTTGTTGCGTAAAAGAAGGGAAGATGACACTTTATAACGGCTTTTCTTTTGGTTGTCATTCAATTCGTGAGGCAGCCATTTATCAAGTTTTTTTGTCTTTCCAATCTCTCTCAAGTAGTTGAAAATCGTCGTATACGTTACGTCTAATTCAGAAGTAAGGTCTCAAACAGTTGTGTACGGATTGGCTTCGACTAAGGCTCTTAATTGATCGTTTTTTACATCCGATGACCGACCACTACGCTCATCACCGCTACAAAATTTCTAAACCATCATTGTGTTGTGCATTTAGTAGTGGTTCCTGTGCCAAACGCTTCGTTGATATCGCGAGCTGTTTCAGCACCTTTTCAGCCTAGCTTGAATCGAAATAAGAAAATTGTGCGAATTTGCTTTTTTCCCCATCTTGTATTCAACGTTCTAAAAAGAAGACATAACTGCTTTCAAACGATTGTAATTTAAAGGATTGTAATTTAAACGATTGTAATTTAAACGATTGGGAAAAAACGCTCTTTAAAATGCTATATAAAGTAAAGATATTATAACGAAAACTCATTTGAAAATACATCGGAAATCAAGATTAAAAATTAGAAGGAACCGTTAACTGGAGTTGCCCGGTGAAAGTCTCTCCCTTCCCTTCCAAAAAAGTAAACTACATTTGTTGATAACCTGCAGGTACTGTTTGCATCCGAAAAAGGAAAATAAGGGAATGCGTAAATCCGTATAAAATTAGTCCATTAAAATAACAACAGAAAATATAAACAGAATTTTAGAATTTAGGGATTCTCACTGTATATGAACTGTTTAGATTGATGGAAACATCCCATGTTAAGAACGGCTTTCAGAATAGACACCGGGGGTGGTAGATAAATAAATCCCCCAAATTTAACCGTGAAAATCGTAGGCAGCATACCCACCCGCAAATGATATGGTTAGTGACAGTGTCGATATTAGGAAAAGTGAATTTTTGTATAGCGCGCGCAAGTACAAATCTAGCAGACATGGGTAAATGTTGATATCGGAATACTCTGGCCAAATCATCGCTAAAAATATCGTCCATGTCATAAAACTTAAACATCGAATTGAAAACTCGAAAACAAAATGAAACGAACTTTATTTTTATTATTACCAGAGATGATGCATTTTCCTTGTTATTAGTTTAGTAATAACGAATTACTAATTCGTTGTCTTCTTATTCGAATGAAACATAACTATTAATTCTTTTATTTTTTCAATGCGTACTTGAAAAAAATTCACCGTAAATGAAATAAATAAATAACACGACGTTATTGGTCAAATAACACGACAAATAAGTAATAAACAACAATTATGTGATCTTGACCCGAAGGCTAATGAACAAAAACTTCTAATGTTCTAATTAAATGAGAATTTGCTAAGAATTTTAAAGTCATGACTTTTTATTCGACAGTTTAAAGGCTTTACGTATTTCGTTTATTTTTTTTTGTAAACAAAGCCATTTTAATCCTTTGTTAATATTTACTTCGTGAATCCTCAAAAGCCTTTAATCTGACGAATAAGAAGTCATGGCTTTAAAATTATTAGCAAATTCTAATAATAAAAATAAAGGTCGATGCATTTGTTTTGGGTCTTTTTGTTTTGTTTTTGTTTTTTCTTTGTTTATTTTTTTCTGAGTTTCCGATTAGCTGTTTAAATCTGATGGACATGGATGATTGTTTTTATCGTTGACTTGGCCAGGGTAATCCGATATCGACAATCACCTGAACATATTTACATTTGTAAATCATGTATGTGTTCAAATTTGTTTCGAGATTTCCTGATGTGGATGCATAGACAGAAAAGATTGTGAAATAATTTTACTTACACACTTTAGTTCAATATAATAAGGCTATCAGTAGTTAATTGTGTGTTTATGAGCGGTTAATAGTCTATATTTTCTTTTTAGCGATCGCTAGTGTGTCCTGTGGATAGCGATAGAAACGTAGGTAATCAATGTAGGAAAGTACGAGTGTAGTTATGTAAGTTATTACCTTTGACTGACAGTTGCATTATATGAGGCTAGCAATATGTAAATGTAGAATTCTGAGTGGTTAATATTGTTTAAGTGTTGTTCTTTTTAGCGATAGTGTCTCCTGTGGAGTGAGACGCCATGTTTGGCAACTTTTAGAAGTGTTCGTTTATGTAGGAAATCGGTTCATTCTGGAATATGAGAATGTCCGCTTTCAGCCAATCGTAATAGCCGGAACATTGTCGGGGAGAAGTTATTAATTTTGATTCGAGTAATCGGAAATTATATGTTAGTTCTGTGTGTGTAGCATTCAGTTACAGAGGGTGTAATATCACTGTAGTAGAAAATGCAGAATAGTACCGGGTGACCTGATAACAGTGCTAGGACTAAATATATATAGAGAAAAGCAGGGACTCATTCCTCTATAATGTTGCGGGTGTGATGGTTGTTTTCAACGGATGAAATGTAGTAATTTAATATCACGACTGAATGTGTATGTAACGGCGTTCAAAAGTTACATAAGATGATATGTAATAGTTTAGACATAATAAATTTGTATATGGCGTGTGTTATTGCAAACCTACGGTAATTTGGTCCAGAGGGGAAGCAATCAATATATATATATATATATATATATATATATATATATATATATATATATATAAAGAGAGAGAGATGTACTTAAAGAAAAAGTTATATATATATATATATAAAGAGAGAAAGAGAGAGAGAGAGAAAGAGAGAGAGAGATGTACTTAAAGAGAAAGTTATATATATATATATATATATATATATATATATATATATATATATATATATATATATATATATATATATATATTAGAGTGGGGTGAAATTTTTTTTTCTTCTTCTTCTTATGGGTCTAGAAAGTTGTTAATAGTTGTTATTAGCAATAATATAATTTTTTTTCTGTAATTCTTTTTTGCTTAAGGATCCCAACGTTTAGTTATATATTTTTACATACATACATGCATATTATATAATTATGTATGTGCATATTTCGTACAATATGCATTATTATTATTATTATTATTATTATTATTATTATTATTATTATTATTATTATTATTATCGGCTCATAAGGAGCTTTCGCACAGGTCATAAAGGATCTCTCCTTGAAAATAACCTGTGGTGTTCCCTGGAAGCTGAGTGACAAGTTTACTCAAATTTCCATTACTCTCCACCTCTTTCGATAACATTTGCAAATGAATTTGCATTATCGCAACAGCCGCTTACCATTGATTTCTCGCTAGCAGCGGCAACTGGTCTCCATTGAAATTTGAGTGGCAATAAGCCTCCCCAAGGTCCCAGTTCTCTTGGCATTTGTCCAGCGGATGTTTGGTCAGTGCTCTCTCCTCGGTGTTTCCATCCTCCTTGATTCTTCTTGGCTATTTTGCATCATTTTTGGGGTAGGGGTGGTTTGGTAATGGGGGGGGGGACGGAGATAGTGAACTTATAGATATGCAGCTTCAATGTCTTTGGTTCATGTAACACTTCATGTTTTGTCTCTGCAGCAGGTCGTCTGACCCACGCATGTGGCCCATGTATTAGTCTCCAAATTCAAGGGTTTTCCTTAATATTTTAGCTGTTTTCATTATTGTTATTTGTTGTATCTTTCCAGCCATTCCTCTGATTCCAATTTCTCCCATTCTTTTTTTGTCAAAGTTTTTCGGAATTGTTCCTAGTGCTCCTACTATTTTAGGTATTATTTTGATTTTCTTCATCATCCATATCCCTTTCATCTCTCTGGCTAGCTCTGTCTATTCACTCCATTTCTCCTTTTCTTTGATATTCACCTTGTGGTCAGCTGGAACTGACAGGATTTTTTTTCTTGTTAATTATTATGACATCCGGTCTTCCTGCTTGAATAGGTTTATCTGTTTGTGTGTCCATGTCCCATAGGATTTTGTGCTTCTAGTTTTCAAGTAATGTTGCCGGCTTATGCTTGTACCATTTGTCTGTGTGTTCGAGATGCAGGTGTTTGCATAATTCCCAGTGTTCTACCCTTCCCACTTGGTCATGTCTGTTCTTGTATTCCTTTTGGGTCAGTTTGCTGCATTCACTTAGTATATGGTTTATCGTTCTGTCTCTTTGTCCACAGAGTCTGCATTTGCTGTTTTTTGTGTTTTGTCAATCTTTGCTTTGATGTAATTGGTTTTTATCGAGTTATCTTGTACTGCAGTTATTAGGGATTCAGTTTCTCGGTTTATGTGCCCTTTTCATATCCATGTCCAAGTGTTTTCGTTATTCTCATCTTTTGTCATTCTTATGAATGTTCCATGTAGTTGTTTCTCTTCCCATTTTTCTTTTCTTATCTTATCCTTTGTCTCTCTGTTTTCTGTCTTGTCGATTTTTTCAGTGTCTCTTGCTGTCATGATTATCCTTTCAGTGTTTTGCGTTATGCATTTTTCCAATTCTTTGTTTGTTTCATTCACACAGTCTTCTATACAGACCAGTCTTCTCCAACCTTCTTTCCTTTTCACGTAGAGTCGGCCAACATCCTTTGGGTGTAGTGTATTGTGTATGGTCATGGGTTTCCTGGTACTCTGATCGAGCTGTCTCAGTTCTTCTTTAGTTCACCCTATGAACGGTCCAGAGTATCTTACTAGTCATACTGGCCATGTATTTATGCATTTTTATTAGGTTTCTGCTATATAACTTAGTTTCTAGGAGTTTTCTTGTTCTCCTGGGGTATCCTTTTCATTCTCCCTTTCATTTCTGTTGCTTTGATGGTGTCTGCTTCCAGAAATCCCACGTATTTATAGGCGTTTTGTTCACCTAGTGCCCTCATCTCAGTTTGGTTGGGTAGTTTCATGCCTTCTGTTGGCTCTAGTTTTCACTTTCTTATAACTAGTAGTGTGCATTTTTCCATACCAAACATATCCTGGCTGTTTATTAATGTCTCTAGTTCCTTTTCGGTCCTTGCAAAACGTTTCAGATCGTCCATGTACATCGGGTGGTTCATTTTTTTCCTCTGCATTGGAGAACTTGTATCCGGTTTTGCAATTTTCCAGTATATTGTTCAAGGGCATCATGGGTATGAGGAACAGTAATGGTAATAGTGAATCTCCTTGCCTCTTTGTATAATAATTTCTATTATGTGTTGTCCATCAGCTGTCAGTTCCAATCTCCATGTTTTCAGTGCATTTTCGATCACGTTGATAATCCTATTTGGTATTTTATACATTTTTAAGCATTCTATTATCCATGCTTCTTGGTGGTGGTGGTGGTGGTGGTGGTGGTGGTGGTAATGATGATGATGATGATTCCCTTCCCGTCCCAATATTAAGACTGTGGTTTTAAATATTGATTATGATAAAACAGACTGAAAACAAAAATCAATCAAAATGAAAGTTTGGCCCAAGAACCTCTAACTACTGTGTGGCACAATGGTGGTTCATGAAATTTCCCAATGGTCATGAGAGCTTTGAAGATAAAGACGGTCGCAGCCGGCCGGATGCGGTTCATAATGAACATTTGAAAGCCTTAATTGAAGTTGATCCTCGCAAAACCACATGAGAAGTTGCTGTTGAACTTGAGGTCTATCACTCAACAGTCGTTCGCCATTTAAAGCAAATACAAAAGTAAAAAAAATTGGATAAATGAGTGCTGCATGAATTGAACGATAATAAAAAAAATCGTCGTTTTTAGGTGCCTTCTACATTCCTTCTGCGCAACAAAAATATCCATTTCTCGAGCGGATTTTGACGTGTGATGAGAAGTGGTTCCTCTATGACAACCGGTGATGTTCTGGACAATGGTTGGATGCCAGAGAAGCTCCACAACACTTCCAAATCCGAGATTGCAAACAAAAAAGGTTATGGTGACTGTTTGGTGGTCTGCAGCCGTTCTCATCCATCACAACTCTTAAATCTGGGCAAAACAATTACAGTGGAGAAATACTGCCGACAAATTAATGAAATTCACCAGAAGCTCTAACATATGTGCCCAAAATTGGTCAATATGAACGAACCAATTCTTCTCCATGACAGCGCTCACCCACATGTTGCTCAAACTGACCCTGCAGAAGCTGAACGAATTGGACTACCAGACTCTTCCTCATCCACCATATTCACTTGACCTCTCGCTCACCGATTATCATTTTTACAAGCATCTCGACAACTTCCTGCGCAAAAATGTTTCAAAAGCCGAGATGATACCGAATCGGTCTTCAATGACTTCATCGCTTCCAGGACTCCAGATTTCTATGCTAATGAGATAAATAAACTTGTTTCTCGTTGGCAAAAATGTCTCGATTCTAATGGTTTTTATTTCGATTAATAAAGCTTATTATGAAAGGAGTTATGATCTTTTGAAGTTGGACATTAAAAAACAACATTATGTGTGTAGCAAACTAATATATATATTTCCCCCCAAACCTCTGGCCTTGATGGAGGGGAGACTAAAACTTACCCCTATGATTTCAAATGATCTGAAATAACAGCAAGGGGAGACCTCATTCCAAATATTTCCCATATGTTATATCTCCCCTCTTTTGGAAATAGGGGACGATTATGAATATATCCAGTATCAAATAATTCTTATACACTATGAAATTTACTTTATGTATGGAAGCGAAAGAGGGTAGATATAACATATGAGAAATATTTGGAATCAAGTCTCCCTTTGCTGTTATTTCAGATCATTTGAAACCATAGCAGCAATATATATATATATATATATATATATATATATATATATATATATATCCAAATTGAATATTGAAATGCTCATATCTTTGGTTCTATGGGGCGAAACTACATTTGAAAATTTGCAGGCTTTTTGAAGATTATAATACTATTCTATGGTTAAAATTTTATGGCAATTGATAGAAAAAGAACCTATATTTTTAAACCAATAAAATACGCCCAAATTTGCCTACATTTGTATATATAGTGTCCTACAAGCTAGCTTCAGTTTTGCTGCTTTGTTGTCTCCCCTGCGGCCTTGCCAGACCACTAATATATATATACCATATATTTCGGCATATAAGACAACTCTCCAGTTTTGGTAGACGTACAGTAAAGCAGCCGGACTGGTTCAGACACCACGCGGACACACTCCATCAAGCACTAGCAGAAAAGCGAGCGGCAAGACTGGCTGTGATGCAGGACCCCTCTCCTCAAGCTACTAGCCTCTGGAAGCAGAGCCGCTCAAAAGTGCAGCGCCTAACTCGAGAGGCTAAACACAACTATTGGAGTGACATCTCCAAGCGTGCTGAAGACTGCTCTGCCACCGGCAACACCGGTGGCATGTACCAAGCTCTGAAAGAGGCTCTAGGTCCTCCTGTGAAGAAATCATCTCCTTTGCGATCTCTGACCGGAGAACTACTCACCAATCCTGATGATCAGCTTGACCGTTGGGTGGAGCACTACAGCTCACTGTATGCTCAACCTGTAGCAGCTAGTGAGGCTGCTATAATAGCTGCTGTTCCCCAACTACCAGTCCTCCATGAGCTAGATTACGACATCACCATCGATGAAGTACACAAGACCATCAAGCTACTGAGGAACAACAAAGCCCCCGGCGTGGATGGGCTACCTTCAGAAATCTTCAGATGCGGTGGTGACTCACTAACTGAGGAACTCCATCATCTCTTCTCAATCTGCTGGAATGAAGGTACTATTCCCGATGAACTTCGTAACGCCAACATAGTTACCCTGTATAAGAACAAAGGGTTTCGCTGCGACTGCAACAACTACCGTGGCATATCTCTACTTTCCCAGCCTGGAAAGATCTATGCCCGCTTAGTCCTGCCACGTCTCCAGATTATTGCCAACAGAATTCTTCCTGAGAGTCAATGTGGCTTTCGACCTGGCCGCTCTACCACTGACATGATCTTTTCTGTTCGTCAGATCCAGGAGAAATGCATTGAGCAAGGCCGTCCTCTCTATGCAGTTTTCGTTGACTTGACGAAGGCCTTTGATTATGTTAGCAGATCAGGGCTATTTCTAGTCCTCCGTCTACTGGGCTGCCCTCCCAAACTCCTGAAAACCATACAAGAATTTCACGATCAGATGAAGGCTACAGTACAGTTTGAGGGCTCTCGTTCTAGAGAGTTCCCCATCTCTTGTGGTGTCAAGCAAGGCTGCGTGTTAGCTCCTACTCTGTTCGGAATATATTTCTCAGCTGTTCTGCGCCGAGCCTTCCCAAACCCAACTGGAGTGCTCCTTCACACTCGCAGTACTGGAGGCCTATTCAACCTGGCCAGGCTACGCTCAAAAACTATGGTTAACCGCGTACAGATCCGTGAACTCCTGTACGCTGATGATGCTGCCTTCATCGCCAACTCGGAGGTTGAGCTTCAGGCAATGTGCTCCTCCTTTGCTTCTGCCTGCGAGGAGTTTGGTCTCAAAATCAGCCTAGGCAAGACGGTGGTCTTTGCCCAGCCTGCTGGGCTTTCACCCATAATAACCGTAAACAATCATGTACTGTCAAACGTCACCAAGTTCACTTACTTGGGTTCTACAGTTGATAACACCAACAGTCTTGATTGTGAACTGGACTCCCGCATTGGAAAGGCATCAACAACTTTCGGCAGGCTTAGTGAGAGAGTCTGGAAGAACAAGTCCCTCTCGCTACACCTAAAGATCAAGGTTTACGAGGCCTGCATCCTCAGCACTCTCCTGTATGGCAGTGAGACTTGGTGCACCTACCGCCGACACGAACACCGTCTGAACGCCTTCCACTTCCGATGCCTGCGCACAATTCTTGGATTCACATGGAAGGATCATGTACCAAACACAGCTATCCTCTCCACGACCAAGAGTACTGACTTGTACACAGTGCTGCGCATCCGTCGCTTACGTTGGGCTGGCCACACCTGCCGCATGGACGACAGCCGGCTACCAAAAGCACTTCTCTTTGGAGAGATAGCTGATGCCCCTCGCTGTGCTGGCAGGCCACGCCTCCGCTACAAGGATGTCCTGAAACGTGACCTCCAGGTCTTCGGCATCCCTCACAACACTTGGGAAACCTCTGCCGGCAACCGAGCAAAGTGGCAAGCTGCTATAAGATCTGGTGCCAAAAGATCCTGCCAGCAATACACAGACTTCCTGAACTGTAGAAGACTGAAGCGCCTTGCCAATCGTCGTCCTCGACGTTAAGGGCCTATATATATATATATATATATATATATATAAGACAACTCTTAAAGTTAAAAAAAACATCTTTAAAAACCAATGTTTCATAAGATACCGAATGTTGCAGTCTCATAGGCTAAACAAACATGGTTTCGTGATTTAGCAGTAGTCTTATAACAACCGATATATGATAAATTTATAAAAGTTTGCTCCAATTTTGCACCTTGTTTTATCTGACGGTCGCCTTATACACCGATATATACGGTATATATAATGTCATTAAATTGTTTAGATTTTACACAGGTATAAAAAGTGATAATAAAAAAAAGTTTACACATGGAAGAAATGGAAGAGTGTTCAATTTTTTTAGTATGATTACAAAATATTAATGGCGAAAAAATATGTATTTTACTGAATCAAAACAGCTCTGTTTGATTTTCAGCGTTAACCATTAATTGTTAGCTGCAGATTATCTGCAGTATCCTGGGGGTTCGTAATGTTTTTTTTTTGTTTTTTTTTTTTTTTTTTTCAAAGTGTTGTGCTATGTAATTTCGTAATAATATAGCAGCACTTTTAGTTCTTTAACCCCCCCCCACACACACACACTGGAATATCACATTAATGAGTGGAAAAATTGTTCCTAACTAACATTTAGGTAAAAGTGCTCTTTCGTATAACATAATTGGATTCGTTCAAAAGTATCGCAAACAAAATAAACAAATGAATGACACTTTCAAAAATGCAGTACATTCCAGTACTAGTGAGAATTAGCTCAATGGTTGCGCTTCAGGATGCATACTTCAGACTCTGGGGTTCTGATTTCGAATCTCGCTAGGTTCAGTTATGATGAATTGTAAATGACAAAAAACGTGCCCATATATAATTTTCAATTATTTAGCATATGCAGTTATTTTCTTGGATTTTAAGCCTAAATAACATTACATGTGACACATAGACATTTGCTTCTGATAGCAAGTGCTCGTCTGAATGCCACATCTATGGTCCCTTCTTGCCAAACTTTCACAAAAATCACTCAACTAACTACAAACACTATCAACAATTTTCCCCACTCTCTAAATGTGCTTAAATCTAAACACATCTTTCATGGACTAAGATTCTTTTCTGGAACTGCCCGCATGTGGAACACAGTTCCACTGGCCTGCTTCTCGGCTGACTACAATATGGTAGCCTTCAAGTCCAATGTAAACTTGTTTTTGTTGAGTTTGTTGTTGTTAAATAATTCAAATTCTTCTCAATGTACACGATTAACAACTACTACGCTTCCACCTTACATTCATTGACCCTTATCTTCGAGTGGCCTTCGGCCTCCTTGTAAGAAATAATTTTTGAAATTTTTTCCTTTCAGCATGTTTTAACATGACCAAAATGTCCTTATTTACTTACTCTCTTATCCACGAATGCAAAGTTAAACACAAGGACATTTTTAATGAAAATCTAGCTTCCCAAAATATTTTGCATTGGAATAAACAGAAAAAATTACCTCAGTCTAGGAGAAATTTCTTTTTTCACTAAATTTAAGACAGAAAAAAATGAAGTGGATATCAGAACAGATACTAGATTTTGCACCAAAATGTCTTTGGCTTGAGTTTGTTTGAAAAAAAATGATTCCAGTTAAGAAGATTGTTACGACAGCAACAATCTTAAATAATGAAACAGGAAAAGGGATATAAATATTCCCAGCTTAATACGATTTATCTCCCTTACATTATTGATCATTTTCACCATCTCCTCCCTTCTCTCTAGTAAATTCTAAAATGATTGTTATTTTTCTTTCTTCCGTGTTTTTCACGGTGTTCACGTATAATTACCTAAAAAGTAGAATCTCTTTAAGACAGAGGCAACTCAGCTAAGAATGATAGTCTACAAATCTACCATTAATTTTTATTTGTACTCACAAAGAATTGTCACACAGGCCATCATCAAAGATTTCTCTCTGTCAACAACCTGTGGTCTTCCCTGGTGTCTAGGTGACAACAAGTTTCTTCAGATTCCCAGAACTCTCCATCTCTTTCGATAACCTTTGCAAATGAATTTGCGTTATCACAATAGCTGTTTACTATTAATTTATCGTTGGCAATGACCCTTGGCCTTTACTTGAATTTGGGTGAAAATAAGCCTCCCCAAAGTCTAAGCCCTCTTTGCACTCATGCAGTAGAAAGGACATAATGATTAACGAAGCCCTCCTCATGTTAAGAATGTTTTAATAGTAACGTAATTCTAGCGTATTAACGTATTAAATATTATCTGTTTTTAGCAGAGGACTTTGTTAACTATCCCGTTCCTACGCCATCTTCTCATTTTGCATATTAATCGTCGACTGTTTTCAATTGTTAATGAAAATTTTCAAATTACAATTTTCATATTATTTAATTGGAATTCATTATTGAGATGAGTATTATTTTTAATTTTATTTATTACGGACTATTATCCTCATCTTTTCTTAATTGTTTCATTCAACGTCTCTATCAACTGTGCCACGGGCCCTGTGGCACAGTTGATAGAGACGTTGAATCTCTACGGTTCCAGGTGAGAATTGTCTGAAGATAGCGGTTTTAATCTTATCCAAAGCTGTCAAAACGTGGCGAGACAACAACAACTACAGAAGGCAGTAATTGCAGCGAATGCAGTCAGGAGATGCAGAGTTCCTATCCATCGCGGTTACCACCTGACGAAGGCCAGAGGAATAGTTGGCCGAAACGTTGTGAAACTACTAAGAAAAGATGAGAATAATGGTCCGCAATAAATAAAATTAATAAATAACATTTTTTTTTCAACTAATGATAAACTAATGCAAATCTGCTTTGTGTCAAAAAGGAAATAAATCTGCAGCTGTCTCGCGATTTTCAATCAAATTCCAAGGAAAAAGTTTCAGAAAATATTAAGGTATTCTTTTTGAATTTTACAAAAATATATGCGCACATTATACAAAGGTTTTACAGTAATTCGAACATTTAAAAAAAAAAAGCAAACAAACAAATCTTTAATTAAATATTTGGTGCTAATGCACTTACTAATCCGCGCTATTTTTTAAACCGTATTTCCAAGTTTAATTAAAGTTTTATGATATGTTTTTTTATTCAATTGTAAGGTTAAAGTACAGAATAAGTACAAAACACCCTTCCCTCCCTATGTTAAGAATGGCTTATTAAATAATAACTTTATTATTTCGGCACGGATCAATAAGTGTATGAGTACCAAATATTTAGACATTTAAAAAGAATCGAAATCGATGAGTGCATCAAAATCGGGAATTTAGAACAGAATTGGTAATTGTATCGGGATCAGTAAAAGTTTTGGAATCGTCCCATCACTAGTTTAAATTAGCAAAGCAAATATTTGTTTATCTGTTTTCATTTCGGTGTTTTCATTTTTGTATAATAAAATGATGACTTCCACTGTGTGTAATGCAATGATTTTTGGTAGAAAGAATTTATTCCTGTCGATAACCAGCATCGTAAACTTCATCAATCAGCAGGCTGTTTGACAGAAGGTGGCTCTAAACATCATCGCACAGCAGAACCAATGTCGTGAGAAAATGTGTCAAAATCCACTGTGAGGAGAAGCCGGGGAACTTGGCTTTATACGGCAGAATTGCTGTGAAGAAGCCACTGCTGAGGAAGCAAATGTTGAAAGCACACCAGTGCGCACAATGACTAGATGATAAAGCAATGTTGTAATTAGAGCTGGGGAATCAAGGATCAAAATCTTTAGCTCCAATAGAACGGTTTGTGTGCGATGAAGTGTTGGTGAGCGAGTTACAACTCTTTGCATCGCAGCAACCATGAGGTGAAGGTGGGGGGGGGGCAAGGATTTGTAAATTCAAGATCAAATTAAACCAGACATGATATCACAACATAATTCAACATAATTTTATCCAATCTGGAACGCGGCGTTAAAGAACATGAGTGGTCTAAGCAATGACAACAAATGCAGGTTCTGCCACACAGAAGTGCAGAGTGTGATCCGCCTGGCATCCTGCTGTTGGAGGTTTTGTTGGAGGCAACTACTGCATATACAATGCGACACAGTGGAGTGCGTAAACATCTCTACTGGAGATCTGTAAAATTTGAATGCAGCAAGGAACATATAACAGAAAGAACAGTCGGAAATAAGTTATACACCATCCACTATAACAATGCAATTCCTACAGTTACGTACCTAGAAAACGGATCTATTAAATCTGACATAGTGATATGGGACAAGAAGGAGAAAGAAGCAACCTTAGCGGAAGTCAGTGTCCTCAATTATGCTAGGTTAAACACAGCTCAAGGAGAAAAGATAACAAAATACAAAAGTCTTATTCCACCAGGAGAAGAAATTGGATTCTTAGAAACATCTCTATCATTCCAGTAATAAAAAAAAGTGTAAAAACTACCAGGCAAATATACCTGGTAAACCAAGTGCAAGAGAAATAAAACAAAAAAAAAAATTACACTTAAAGAGACGGTTAGAATCATAAAAACATCTCTCGATTGGAATGTATGACATAGCAGGTGAATGCCTTATTCCCAGCTAGAATGAAATGATAATGAAATTGAAAAAAAAAAAAGAAAAGAGAACACGGCTTGTAGTGTAAACATTCACAGTTGCATGTTTATAATGCACGGGAATAACTATGAGTGAGAACGTTTAGTAGCAATGGATATACACTCGAGAGTCAAAACAATGAAAAGAATATGCTGTTGTCCTAGCCCTAGTTATCACAGTACCACATTTACTATATAAGTTTTCTTGGAAACTACTGGTCCTATCTGGCTGAAGTTTTGTTTGGACCTATGTTATGACATAAGGTACAGCGAACTAAGTATTATGGTATCTGTTCGATGCACAATTAGGGATTAATAGTTGTTAATATTTAATGCAAAACTGGGCACAAATTTAATCATATTCAATCATCAATTTGGTATTAAGCACTCATTCTAATCAACGGACTATAACTTTTACCCGTTTTTAACGGGCTAAAACTCCAGTCTCTATAGCAATATTGTTGCATGATCACTCATCATGAGTCTGTGAATGTGTGTGCGTGTGTTTCACGCCTCTGCGTAAATTTCACATTATTTATTTTATTTAATCTGTTATTTATTGAAATCCCAAAATATAGTAGCGTAAAATAAAATTACATTTTTAAAATTATATTTAATATAATCTAATAACGCAATTAAATCCACCAGAATACATCTCGATTTATTCGTGAACCTTTTTTTTTCTTTTTTTTTTTTTTTAACTTTTGTCCATCTATCTACTATTACATAAAAGGAATTTTGTCTGTGTGTGGGTCTATGTGTATGTTTGTTCCCTGTGGACTTGAAAACAGCTCGGCCGATTTTTATGAAATTTCACACAAACGTACTTTATGTGCCTGGCAGTATTCTTAGATAGGTTTTGCATCGGAATGTCTTCGATAAGTATCGGTAATCGATTATCAAAATAATGTAATGAAATAAAGAAACAGGTGATTTAAACCAAACGAAACAACTTCCACAGCCCAATACCACAAGTGCATTTGAGAAGTTTTGTTATCACACAAGCCGAATGGCTCGACATATAAAATCAACAGTAGGTTCTTTGATATGACAGGGGCGTGTTCGAAATGAATGTTTCATTTTAAATCACAACTGAATCATGATACAGCCTTTTTCATTTTAAACTTAAATTCAAGCCATTATCATCGCACAAACAGGAAGGCCAGGCATATCAAAACAGTATGTTCTTTGATATGGCAGAGGCACGTTTGAAATAAATACATAATTGAATATGATACTTGACTTCTGGATTTTAAACTTTAATTCATGCCATTATATATAAAACTAATTTTATAAAATCAACAGTAGGTTCTCTACAGTGCAATGTAGACTAGAATGTATTGTGGACCAAATCACTGCGAGAGGCATGTTGAGCTTCCTACAGGTGCACCGTGTGGGTCCCCAATTAGAGCAGGCAATCAATTGATTTGATTGAAAAATGGAAGATTTTACCGATTTCGATGACAATAAAAATATGGAATTAACAATTATATCAGAATCAGAAAGTTAGTACGAAATCAGTAATTGTATCGGAATCGGGGAAAATATTGGAATCGTCCCATCACTATATATGAGGAGTGTGTAATAAGTAATGCTCCTGACCCACTTCCAGTTGTCTGATCTAGCTGAAATTTTGCATGTGCAATGATTTATATATCTACGGATTATGTGGCAAATTACAGCTCTGAACTAATTGTGGTTTCTGTTTTACAGGTGTTTGAACTGAGTCAAGTGTGAAATGGAGCCTGTTGAATGTCGAGCAGTGATCCGGTTTTTGTATTTGAAAGGATGCACACCACCCGAGACTTTTGATGAAATGAAAGAAACTTATGGTGATAATGCCCCATCATATGACCTTGTAAAACATGGCTGGAAGTCTGTGGAAACAGCTCCCAGACCTGGTCGGTTCCCTTCTGCTATTGATGAGGCATCTGTTTGTCAAGTTGAGGCTGCCATTTTGGAAGATCGGCGCATTACTATTCGCCAAATAGCCCAAGATGTCAAGATTAGTACAAGGTCTGTGGAAACTATTATTCATGACCATTTGCATATGCATAAGGTGTCTGCCAGATGGATTCCCAGGTTGCTCACACCATTCCAGAAGCGAGAATGTGTCGAGTGCTCGAGGATGAATTTGGAGATGTGCCAAGAAGATGAGTAAAAGTTTTTCAAAAGACTGATTACACAGGATGAAACCTGGGTACATCACTATTATCCAGAGACCAAAGCCCAGTCAATGCAGTGGAAGCACTTGCACTCACCACCTCCAAAGAAGGCAAGGATGCAGCTCTCTGCTGGCAAGGTCATTCTCACAGTCTTCTGCAACCAGGATGGAGTAGTGATGACAAATTTCCTGGCAAAGGTTACCACAATGACAGGAGCCTATTATGCTTCACTTTTGAGGAAATTAAGGGAAGCTATCTAAATAAAGAGGCGGGGCAAGATCAGCAAAGGTACCCTCCTCCTGCAGGACAATGCTCCGGTCCATAACTTGCATGTCGCCAGATCAGAAGCTCGGGTGTGTGGCTACGAAATTCTCCCCATCCTCTCTACTCTCCTGACCTTGCACCCTCTGACTTTCACCTCTTCCCAGACATGAAGTTGTTTTTGAAAGGAAAGCGTTTCCCAGATGATGCAGCCTTGATTTCTGAAGTCATGTCGTGGTTGGAGGACTACCCTGGGGTGTTCTACAAAAACGGTCCCCAGAGCTGCATCAAACGATGGGAGAAATGCATAACTAGGTGGTTTCTATGTAGAGAAAAACTAATAATTGTGCCAAGTTTCGTTGCTCTACTGCTATGGGAAGTGGATCAGGGGCATTATTTATTACACGCCCCTCATATTTATATATATATATATATATATATGTGTGTGTGTGTGTGTGTGTTCGTGTTCGTTCTTTTTTAACTGATCCCGCATCATATCACAGGGTCCGCAGATATTATTTTGACCTTCCGTTTCCTTCAGTTGTGTGCCTGATCAGGGCAAATACTGACAATTTTTAAGTCCTGGTGAAGCGTGCCAAGCTTTCTTGCCCGTCTTATTGATCGCTGTCCCCGAACTTTCAGCTCGTATGCCATCTTTACAAAGTTGTTGTTAGACCGCAGGACATGTGTGTACCATCTAAGTCGGCTTCACGGAACTTGTAGGCGATTGGTGCCACTCTATATCGCCGATAACGAATGTTGTTGTTGGTGATGTGATCGAGTAGAGTAATGCCTGATGTCTAATCCGCGTCTATAATACACTGAGACGATATTCTAGCTGCTTTGTGGGTAACATTTAACATTATAAATTGCAACTGGTTTATATTAGCTATTTACATCTACTAATTTTATAGCCATTAAAAACATCACAATAACAAATTTAGTCATAATACAGGATGGCCCATTTATAAGTAGCCCAGAAAAATGTAGTAAAGAGGAGGAACATTTCATTGTTTAAATTACATGTAGTGTTATAAAAAATGCTGGATGTGCTCCCCGTTGACATCCACGCATTTCTGGGCACGTTTAACAATGTTTGCAGATACTTCCTGCAGATCTTCTCTGGTGATTCTCCTGATAGCGTTGGTAATTTTCTCCTTTAGTTCAGTGTGAGAATTATTTGCATAAACCTTTTGTTTTAAATCCCCTCAATAATAAAAAATCACATGATGACAAGTCTGGGGAACATGGTGGCCATAAACCTTTGGCGTATTGTTCTCTCTTCCGTAATCATGAACTCGTGTCAGTGAGATGTGTGACATGTAGCGCCATCTTGTTGGAAAAAGAATTGCATTTTGTCTTGTGGTGTCAGTTGTTCATTAAGAGAAAGATTAGAGAGGTCGGGCTACTTTTAAGTGGGCCATTCTGTATAATAACGATTTGATTCAATCCATCATTTAATGACTAAAATATATCGTAATAATTAAATTTAACTTTCAAAATTATATTTTAAAAAAGAGTATTAATTTGGAAAAAATAAAGAACCGGCACAGTTGAAACCATAAAAAAAAAAGATTTCTTAAGAAAATCAGAATGAATGCAAATTACAATCAAATCAAAAGTTTGAAATAATTGTTGTTCATTTCTAAGATAAGTAAAATCTCTAAAATATCGACCACTTTTAACAGTTATTTGGAATATTTGTAATTTAAAATAATGGCTAATATCTGAAGCTTATATATAAAGTAAATTTAGACCGTCTCTTATTACATTGACCAGTATAGCTTCATAAAAAGTTCCATAAAAATATGTCTACTATCTAAGATATTGCTCGTATTGATTTGTGTTCAGTTTCGATTTTTAATCAAATTTTTACTTTTAATATTAAATTCGACCAAGAGTTTCTGTTGTTAGTACTAATACTATAGATGTGGTCGGAGGAGATACTCTTCTCTCACTTCGAAGTCCTCTTCCTGCCACCTTGATAATAGTGATTTTTTTTTTCGTTTTTCACCAGTTGGCAACCATTTCGTTGGGTGTCTAAGACGAAATAAACATGCCTTCAATTATTTTAATTGGTTTGTTGGTTGGTTGTTTTGCTTTACGGCATATCAACCCTTTTCAGGTTATTTAATGCCGAATCCAGTGATTTTGAAGAAAACGATTTTAATTGAATATATTTATTTTTTAATATCGGTTTCTATTTAAACTATAGTTGGGACCCTAACAGGTACTACCACTCCAGGTCAGAGTGGACCTGGGAACAATGGCAATTAAAGGGTGGCTTCACACTCCCAAAAGCCCGCAAGCAGGGGCCTCACCATCGGATATAGTTTAAGGTCATATCCAGGACCTATTTTAATTGGAATTCATTATTGAGATGAGTATTAGTTATTAATTTATTTATTGCGGACTATTATCCTCATTTATTTTTGTTACCACCTGACGATGGCCAGAGGAATAGTTGGCTCAACGTCGTGAAACAACAACTAAAAAAAAAATGAGGATAATAGTCCGCAATAAATAAATTAATATACACCGTCACTCCTTCTTTACAGTTATGCTAAGAAGGAAGAGTTATATCAACATGAGTCTGTTTAAACCGAATTATTTTTAGTCCCTCCATCCATACCTCCCCCCCCTCTCTCTCTCTCTCTCTCTCTCTCTCTCTCTCTCTCTCTCTCTCTCTCTCTTTCCTTGTTAAAGTAAAGAAATTTCACTCCCCTTCATTATCTTTTACGGTGATTAGTTGATTAGTTGATTCGTGTTCTGTTTTAATTTTCAAACACATATTGACTTTTGATATTTTATCTGACCGACAGTTTATGTTGTTCCTGTTTACTTGCTTCCCCACGAGAGCAGAGTTAGGCACAAGGTCAGTTTTTAATGTGGAGAAATCCAGCTCCCAAAAAAGAGGCACTCTGAGTAGGAATAAAAATAAAAAGTGTCTCAGTCATGAAGGATTTCTCCTCCACTGGCTGAGGACAGAAATGATGAAGTGCTATAACTTCGTGAATATCGCATGAATTTGAATAACATTTTGAAAAATAACTAACCTTAAAGCAGTCCTTTGATGATACATTTTAATTTTTTGTATATTTAGTGAAATATTGATATTTTACTAATCTGCAATAAAGCGATTGACACAGTTTAGTTGAAAGAGATACGCTTCTCTTCAAGTACTCTTCCTGTCACCCGTATAACTATGTGATAGTAATTTTTTTTTTTCGTCTGTCTATGATTTTTCTAGGTGTCTCAGATGCAATAAACATGCAATTGACACACGCCTTACTTTCATTTCTTTACGGTTATATTAAGCAAGAAGTGTTATATCAAACACGAGGTTGTTTTAATCGAAGGCGCCATTTCATTCTGTTCCTCTCAGTTTATTCAAAATACTTCTTCGGGCCATTTTCAACTGAACCTTTAACTGCCATTTGCGATTTTTTTCAAAATCAATATTTGTATCAATAAATAAAAGTTATACGATATATATATATATATATATATATATATATATATATATATATATATATATATATATATTAAGTAATTTCGATTTTCACCTACATCTACAGTTTCAATAAGAAAATAACAAAATTTTCTAACCAAATCTTTCACGCCCTTTACTTACGGAATTTTCTAAACTGTGTTTTACGAGACTGTGTACGCTTAATCGCCTGTTAAAAATTATTACATTTACTCCGAACCCTCTGCTTCTCTCTTACAAAGAACGTAGTAAAACGTTTCATTCTCTATCCATTTAGTCCTCCTACATTACTCACGCCACTGGGTCAAATATTTTTAATTCTCCGTGTATTATTTTACTTTTTTCATCCAAAATATTACACTAGATTTTTAAAATAAATGCTCTTTCACTTTCACTTACATTCTAATGGACGTCCTTGATGTATTCGAAGAATAAGTGAATATCGAATTACTTGATGTTTGGTTTTTATTTAGTACGTAATTATCCGTTTTTTTTTTTTTTTTAAATGTACAGTGTCAGGCATCATGCGTTTTCCGTTAAGGCTAAGTAATCTTCACGAAACTCGAGTGACGTTTATTCGACATTTCTACACTCACGTAAATCCTATCATATTACTTCTGAGCATTTTTTTCCAAAATATTTACATTAAAAAATAAACATTATTAGTTAGCACCTTTTTTGTTAAAAAAAAAAGTAAATAAATATAAAACAATAAATACCGCAGTAAAAATACAACTAAGGCCACGAATAAATATTCCTATTTTATTCCGACTTACTTTCCACAGATTTGGATACATATATTTGCACAAATATGTTTGCTTTAAATAATTCGCAAAGAAAATAAATAATACATTCCCAAGTACAACAATTTGTTGCTTTCGTTTTCTTTATTTTTCTGATTATTTTTTTAAATCTACAGCACTGCAATAACGCTTCTTTACCTAAAACTGCTATATATATATATATATATATATATATATATATATATATATATATATATATATATATGTGTGTATATATATATATATATATATATATATATATATATATATATATATATATATATATATATATATATATATATATTACTTTTATTATAGCATTGACATTAAATCTGTTCTGGTACTATACTTAATATTTACTTTCTTCAGTCAGTGAAAAATAAATCCTTTTAGACTGCGGCAATTTTTGTTTTCGTGCCAATCCAAAGTTTTCCTTTTGGGGGAAAGGTGAGGCTTCCTCACATTAAAAAGCGAGTACCTATTCATAAGTGATCTTGTCTGTGCACGCGCGTGTGTGTGTATGTGTGTGTATGTGGAACAGTCTCTACCAAACTTCTCTGTCAATTTTTGTTTTATAGCAGGGGTGGGCAACCTTTTCCGGTTTGTGTGCCAAAACCAGCCATATCAATGATAAAATTCTTCCGCGTACCAATCAAAATGTGTGAGAACATACTACTTGGCATCCTTAAAGGTGTACATGAAGAGTTTTGTAAAAATGATTAAAATTCACCCAAAACAATAAAAACAGGATGTATCCAAAAGTGCATTTACTCACCTTGAAAACAACAAAAACAATGCTTTGCCTCTTTCAAAACATAACAGGCGCAGGAAACTTTTTAAACAAGACTTAAGTTATTTTTCAAAGAAAATAGCAGTCCCACACAAAGCTTTGATTACTTTTCTTGTGATATATACATTATAATTCTGCTGCTGCCATACCGCTCACGGATATTTTACATCGGATTCATATTTTGTGACCTTCAGACATATACTCGAGCTAGTAGTTTCATCAGTCACGTACTCCAATCACGAGACAATAAAGTTTATAATTGAGAAGCAATGATTCACAAGCATATGTAGATGAAAGCATGGAGAGTAATGCTGTTGTAAAGTTTTTTAAGCGCGAAAAACTTTCAGAAATAGCATTTCAAGCCCCAATAGTTCGTTTTCTTGCTCTTCTCTTTTGCATTCCTTTCTCTAGTCGCATTTTTTTCCCCAATGTTTTCCAAGTTAACTTTAAGGTTAATAAACTCTTGTTTCCGAATTGAGTTCCTCTGAAATTCAATTTACTGTATTTCAAATTTATCCATGTCTATCCATGAAACCGTTTTTAGATTTAGTTCTTCCATTTTTATACTGTCTGGAAACCTCATGAATTCTGCTGTCTTTTCTAATTCTCTGAATTTTGAAAATCTTGTGAAGAACTGCACGCCAACTGACTCGATTATGTTTATAAATAGCTTCTATTCTGTCACCATTTTGAAGATCATTAATATGCCTCTTGAGGTTTGAAAAATATTCAGATCTTTTATCTCCAATATCTTTCTTAAAGACTTCTAGTTTTTTTTTTGGGGGGGGAGGGGGTTAAAAGCCTTTTATGTGTCCAAATGTTTTACCACTATTCCGTAATTTAACATTTAATTCATTCATTCATTCGTTCACAAAATATATGCAAAGAAGATCGTTTTTGAAACCCAGATGTAGTCAGACACTTCTTGATAAGAAATATGATGGTTATTTAAGAAGATTTTTATCTCGCAAAAGCATTCAACAAATCGTTTCAGCCATGGAACATTGTCATACATTTTTTTATCCTTTATACACACATTTTATCTCATTCAATAAAACTTCAAATTGACTTTTATGTAATGCCCGAACAGAAATGTAGTTCACAACTGTTTGCATCAGTTCCTGAAGTTCTTTGTGACCAACTTTTTGTACATAATGCCTCTTCATGTGTGATGCAATGAAACCCTATAACTGGATGACCAACTTCTTTTGTGAACAAATTTACAAAACAAATTCTCGTCAGGCATGCTGGGAACGCCATCAGTTGTAACAGACACTACTTTGAAAATGTCAGTTTGACGAGAAGAAATTTATAGGAGCCTTGTGTTTGGCCCCTCAGGTAATGTTAGAAGGGCAAGCATTTCTTCACATATTTCATCACCGTCACAAAGCCGGGAAAATATTGCCAGTCGAGTTGTTGATGTAATATCTGTAATTTCAACGCAAATAGAAAAAAAAATGCATGCAGACAAATTTAAGTATCATATCCTTTACTGTTTTCCTACTTAGAGAAAAAAATTTAATACACTCAATAATCTTTTCTTTTTCCGAAAAAATTGCCAAAAAAGAAATGGTGCACACTGTAACGAAGCTTCTTTTATATAATCACCATCACTAAGTGATTTTCCATGTTGAGCAATTACCATTGAAACTTCAAAAATATCAGCAAATAAGTTGGAACTGGATCTGCCTGAGATTAAGCTTTTTTTTTCTTTTCTTTTCTTTTCTTTTTTTTTTTTGTTGCGTTCACTAATTAATTCTCTTTTTTCTCTTCTGTTTTATTATTTATGTAATTATGAACATTTTCAAAGTGCCATTTTAAGATATTTTACAAACAAAAGATTTCAAAACAGAAAATATATAAAGCTTTATTGCCTTTTTCAATCATGCCAAATTTTTCAGTCGGATATTTTTGGAATGCTCTGACATCGTCAACTGAACGATCTTTCTTAGCTGATGATCCTGACACTATCTGTAAAAGCAAAAAAAAAAAAAAAAGAAAGGTAATCAAGGGCTTTACTGAAAAACAAGAGGTATGCCTAAAATATTACAATAATTTAAATTTAATAAAACTTTTCACTCATCTGAAATGAAACTGCGGAGATAATACTTAAATCATTCCATCAGAACGTTTCGACGTTATAATGCCATCTTCAGCGCTGTGAAAAATGCCATCTAAAATATCAAATAACGCACAAATACAAAATTAAAATAAATATAAAACACAAAGGAAAATTATTTAATCACGTTTAAAGTAAAAGCAATAGACATATTGTTTAATTTCGGATTTATTTATTTATTTATTTATTTATTTTTACAATTTCACTCCAAACAAGGCACACTGCCACTTTGATGCAGAGGGCTACTATCAGGGACCTAAGTTGCAGGGCACTATGTAGGGAGTTTAGCAGCAAGATATCTGTTCACATTACACTTGAACTTCTGCATGTCAGTACAGTTGGGGAAGTAGGAAACCGGAAGAGAATTCAAAAGTCTAGGAGTTCTGGGGAAGAAGCTATTAGAGTAGAAGGCTTTTTTACATCTAGGGATCTCCACTGTGTATGGGTGGGACTTTGCTGCTTGTCGGGTTTGTCGGGGGTATTTTCGTTGAGGTATTTTCGTTTGTCGGGGGTATTTTCGTCAGAGCATCCACCATTAAAATACTTGTAAAACAGACAGAGGGATGCAACATTTCGTCGATGGGACAGGGACTGCAGCTTAGATGACAGTTCGGGACCTATCAGGTTGGCAACTCTCTTTTGGACCCTGTCCAAGAGAGAGAAACTAGTAGCAGATGCACCAGCCCAAATGTGACAGCAGTTCTACATACATGGGCGAATGTTGCCTTTGTAGAGGTACAGGATACTTTCTAGATTGGTTTAAAAATATAGAGGATTCTAAAATTAGTAAATTTATTTTATTTTGAGGATCCACCATGGTGCACTGGGAGGAAGCTTCATACGCCTCCCCGTAATGATTTAGTCCACAATATATTGTAGTATACATTGCATTGTAGAGAACCTACTGTTGATTTTATAAAATTATTTTTAAAGTTTAAAATACAAAAGTCAAGTATCATGCTTCAATTGTCCCCTATACAAAAACATTAATTTCGAACGAGCCTTTCTCTTATAAAAGACAATACTGTTGATTTTATAAAAAAAAACAAAAAAAACTGTTGACCCCCACCACGCCTCAATTGAAATGAATGGCTCTTGTCTTGGGGAAGCAGTATGTCTTGACAAGCTAATGAAACTGACCTTCACTCCGGATCTGAAATGGAACCCGTATATTAAGTCTGTTGCCATAATCTCTGGAAAAAATTGTCGGATCACTCTACCGCTCCAGATTCAATCCTCTATCCGTGTAAGAACCAGGTAGTCATAAAATGGAGTACTGTTGCCACATCTAGACAGGAGCTGCTCGGCGCGCCCTAAAGTCTTTGGTGGAAAAAAGTGTAAAATTATGAAAACAACGACCACTTCATACAAAGGTAAATAGATTGACAATGATGTGTGAAATACCTATGTTTGGTTAAACACAATTTATACAACACGAGCCAAATTGTTTACTTACCATAAGTTAATCTTAAAATAAGTTTTATTTTAAGTTTGCAGAGGAGGGGACAGCAAAAACTGTCTCTTGTAATATTAAATATGGATTCCTTCGCACTTCATTTGCTTAAAGGAATTTTTTAAGGAAATTACTATTTTTTTTTTTCAGATAATTTTTATAATTAATCATACTTTTATATTTCACCGGAGCAACGCCAACACACGGGCCCTTCCAGTATATATAGGTGCATAAGCCTGGGGAGTCTTAGAGTGGATGAAACGCGGAATATTCAGTGTAGCTTAATCGCCATATATATTTTATAAATTACTAACTATATGTGTGTGTGTGTGTGTGTGTGTGTGTGTGTGTGTGTGTGTGTGTGTGTGTGTGTGTGTGTGTGTGTGTGTGTGTGTGTGCAAAGAGATAGACAGACAGGCAGGCAAAGAGAAAGGGAGAGAATGAGAAAGAGAGAAACGGACAGGCAAATAAACAGACAGACAGATGTGATACGCCGTAATTAATTCCCACCATCTTTCGCATCAGATCGGAAAAAGGGGAAAGATAGAGAGAGAAAAAAGAAAGAAAAAAAGACAGCATTCCAAAAAGATTAACTAACTTTTTTCCAAGTCGTTCTGTTAACCAGACACCCCACCCTTAGTTGTTACCCTCCATTTCACCGCATTTTTGAACTCTTCACATCACCTTTGACATACTCCCATGACCCTTAAGCCGTTTACTCTCTCACGAATGGCCTTCAGATACCCGATTTCAATAAAAAGCTAATAAGTATTCATTGAGAGCAACAATAGCCGTAGAAGAATATGAATAGATATCATATCTACTGATTGAACGCAAGCCTATATATATGTGTGTGTGTGTGTGTGTGTGTGTGTGTGTGTGTGTGTGTGTGTGTGTGTGTGTGTGTGTGTGTGTGTGTGTGTGTGTGAAATTAAACTTATGTAGGTCAGATTGAATCACGGAGACATCGAACTTCCGTTATATAATTTTTACTATAATTATTTTTTAATACCTACAGCCACCAGTGTTTCATCCTTTCGGGAATCATCAGTGCAAGGTGTCACGATTATCGCTGGTCAGGGAGATTCGAACCCAGCAACGAAGCTATCTCTGACTCTATTAGCAAGGAACAAACTCACACGGCCAACGTTAACCCAGTTGAAATTTAAACATTTATTCTTTAAATGTCAAGACGATGATATTGATCGTCGCATGTAAACAAGTGGCCGATTTTAACTTCAACTTACAAGAATAAGAATTGAGTTCTTAAAGTGATTCACACACACACACACACACACACACACACACACACATATATATATATATATATTTAATCACGTTGACACACCAGTTCTCGTCAGATCTCCGAAGTTAAGCAACGTTGAGCCTGGTTAGTACCAAATGGGTGACCATTTGGGAAATCTAGGCGATTATCTCGGCATTTGTTTCCAGTTGTCCTATACTGACAGTGCACTTGTCACTGGTATTTAACAATGTCGATCAGGAGAGGTGTGGTTGGAGATTCCTGCCAAAAAAATTTTACGCGCAGGCGCCTCTCGTGGTAATCCATAGTCTGTAAAAGACTGGAGGACCCCTGTGTGTGTGTGTGTGTGTGTGTGTGTGTGTGTGTGTGTGTGTGTGTGTGTGCGCGCGCGCGCGCACACACACACACACACACACACACACATATATATATATATATATATATATATATATATGTATATATATATATATATATATATATATATATATATATATATATATATATATATAAAACCCCTCATCGCTTCGGGTAAAGCCATATCGTAAATAGCTATAAAGCGAGACTTGCTATTTGTTTGTAATTAAATAAGCGGTATTAAATACTGTAAAAGCGATGAACGAGTGTTTACTTAAATGGACATTTGTTAAGATCATTTGTGAGCACCGCTCCCATGGGCCATTAGTGTAGACTATCAACGCGATGGGTGAGTTGGGATACAACGAAACAGTATTGTATGCGGATGACTATATATTTAAGCCCCATCCCTCTTCGGGTAGAGCACTATTGTAAATGTATCTCAGCCGCCACTTAAATGGATATAAAGCGAGGTTCGCTGTTCGTTTGTAAATAAAAAAGCGGTGGGCGAGTGTTTACTTAAATGGACATTTGTTGACATCATTTGCGAGTGGGCCATTAGGTAGAACTACTGACTATCAACGCGATGGTTTTAGGTTACAATCCTCGGCAAGGGAAAAGGTGCTAGTCTGACCGCACTGATGATTTGTGATGCAACGAAACAGTACTGTATGTGGATGAATATATATATACATGTGTGTGCATACAATGATTTTATAGTTTGGTTTCCTAGATGTAGATCCATTGAAAACCCTATGTTTATTAAAGATTGCTCGATGGAGGAGAGTGCAGGTATATAGTATGTTTATAATATAAACCTTATTGGTTACATATGTGTCTACATGTTTCAGTGGAATCTCAAGTTAGAGACCCACATCATCAGACCGTTCCTTAGGGATAGTAGTTTCTGCCGGTTAAAGGAAGTTATTTCATTTTCCTTCCTTTTCACAAGAATAAAAACTTGTTTGAACTGCAATGAAATTCTCCGCCCCCCTTCCCATTTTCTTTCTTTTTTTTTTTTTTTTTCTCGTCTTTTAATTTAGTGTCATCTGCTCGCTCACATCTCTTTTTGCCACTCGGTTTCTTAAGGGAAAATTACTTTCCCGATTTCTTAGTGTATAAGCTCACTCGGCATTTCCCGGATCGGTTTTCGTCGTCCGCCGGACGTTGCCAAATAAGACTCACGTAAAAAAAAAAATATATTTTTAAACTACAGGAGTACCCAAGTTGAAATCATTTTCAAATAATTAATTTTTATTTAAATGAAAAAAAAAGTTTACAATATTAGGTGAAAGTGCTCCAGGGGGCTTGCCGGGTTTGTATTACTGTACACATTCATTCGAAAAAGTTGTCAAAAAACAAATATATAACAAATAAATGTTATCAAAGGCAAGATAAGTTACTTTTCTGCCAAACTGGATATATTTTTTGTGTTTTTATTCAATGTAACATATTTATTCAGCTCGAAAAGCATACAGTGTTTACCGATGTATTCGAAAATTCAAGATGGCGTCTCACACCCTCTTTAACACCGTAAGTTTGGAAAATGGTGTTATAAATAAAAAAACTATACAAAATACTATTAAAAACTCGCCGAATATATGTCAACCTATGTCACAGTAACATATACTGAGCGAGTTTTTAACAGTATTTTATCCGATTTTTTATTTATAACATCTTTTCCCAAAGTTACCGTGTTAAAGACAACTTTTCGAATCTATGTGTACAGTAATACAAACCCGGCTTGTCTTTAAAACTTGGTTTTTAGATGGTATTCCACTTTTACCTAATGTGATAAACTTTCATTGCAAGTTGGAATCGTTTTCAAAAAATTAATTTTTATTTATAATAAAAATAATTCGAATCCAATCCGAGATTCTTCAGGAAATGCCACAAAAGTTTTTAGTTTTAATTTTAAAAAAAAAAAAACTTTTATTTTCATTTTTTTAACAGTTAAAACTTTTTTTATTCATTTTTTTTTTTTCATACTATAATTTGAGACTTTTAAACCATCGCAAAACATGTAACATTACAAAAAATATTAATAACAAAAAAGAAGCTGATCTTTGGAACAGATAAATTAAAGTGTTTGCACGGAAAATGTTCAAACAGCAGGCTTTTTTTGTTTCTTTTAAATAAAAGTTAAAATGATTCTAAATATAACTAAATGAAAATGGTTTTAAACTGTTCTGTAAATGAATATGAAAGGAAAACTAAATAATAAATTGAAAAAATATAAAAGTTGTTCTTTTAATTAAAGAATCGTACTAAAAGCTTTCATTGAATTTGTCTATTTAGAAATATTACATTTTACTCTGCAATTGCCCAGAGAATTCATTGTCAATCCCCAATATCAGCTGTTTTGTTTGAATAAAAATTAAAGTGGCCAAAAATTGAGCGCTCACTTTACGCTAATGTCGTAAAATAGTTATCTCCCTCAGATCAGTAGGGTCTGCCAAACGATTGCGAAAAATGGACCGCATGTTTCCGTGATGTCAGATTTGTGTTAAATATACGAACTATGGAAAAGCAGAAGCGACTTAATGATTTTTTAAAACCTTTGTTTATCTTCTTCAAACGGACATTAATAATTAATCTTTGTTATAATTTTATTAGGTTTTAAGATTTAAACAGTTTAACGATTAATAACATTATAAACATTTGTATATTAAATATGAAATACAGTTTTACTGAATGTTGATTTGGTTACCTACGGGGTTCCATATTTTGTTCAGTAAAAAGAGATAAATAAAATATGAGGGGGGGGGGCTACAAAATATTTAATATTTGTGCAATAATATTTTCAAATTGGTTTTAATCTGGCGATAAAATAGCTGACAAGAATCATGCTTATATTAAAACTTAATATTAAAAAAAAATTAAACACAATTAATTAAAAATCTATGTTGTAACGGAACATTTTGAAATAATGGAATTTTAATCGTTTCAATCTTTTAAAAATTAATTAATTTTTAGGAAGTTTTTTTTCTTGGCAATTCAACTGATTATAGTATATATTAATTCGAAAAACCGCTATTAAAAAAAAACATAATATTAAATTTATATCATTTTTTTTTAAGTGCAACTTCAAGGTAATTTTTTGTTCAATATGTGTATTTAAATTTTTTAAAAATAAATATGTTTAACCTATTTGAACTCTTATGTTTCATAATAAATAGAAATGTCGATAGATTTAAATATATTTTGTTCGAATTTCGAAAAAATAAATAGGGGGGGGCATGCACTAAAAATAGTGTGTCATGAGTAAGCTGCTGGAATCCATATTAAATAGAGAAGTAGTCAACCACCTCAGCAGAAATAACCTTCTTAATGACATGCAATATGGTTTCCATTCTGCTAGATCTACAGCAGATGTGCTAACGGTTATATCTCATAGGATTAGCGAATCTCTTGACAAAGGCTTCCTCTCTAGCGCAATTGCTCTTGACATATCAAAGGCCTTCGATAAGGTATGGCATAAGGGCCTACTTCACAAGATTTCCAGCTACGCTATAACTGGAAATGTTTTCTCGATCATAAAATCATTTCTCTCCTAAGGCTCATAAGAGTAGTAGTTGATGGGCAGAAATCAGAGGCCATCAATATTAATGCTGGAGTCCCTCAGGGGTCTATCCTATGCCCAACTCTCTTTCTGATATAATCAATGATCTCCCAAAACATATACTTAAATCATTCGTTGACATCTATGCTGATGACACGACCATCTATAGCAACACATCAAAGGCCGTAAATGACAAAGTTCTCTCAGATTCTCTCTCCTCTGATCTTGAGCGCGTGGTAGTGTAGGTGAGGAGGTGGCTGGTTACTTTCAATGCATCTAAAACCAAGCTCCTATCTTTACATCATTAACGCTCTGATCCCCATCTGGCATCAATTGATATGGGTGGCTCTTGTCTAGGAGAAGCTCCATGTTTTGATAAGCTTCTGTGCTTGACCTTTACTCCTGATCTCAAATGGAATACGTACATCAAGTCAGTTGCCAAGATCGCTGGAAAAATGGTAGGATCCTTCTACTGCTCCAGAAGATATCTCACTACTGATAAGTGGTGACTAACAGGTAAAAAAAAAAAATCCCTCGTATATTTTACAGACACTGCATTTTATATGTAATTTCATTTTAAAATGGATAAGTATCGAAAATTTCACGAGAATCTGACCATTAGTTGATTTTTGCTATATTTATTACACACGGGTATGTTTTCACGTTCGAGATGCTTACTACATGGGAACGTTATTTTAAAGCGCCAATTATGGAAACACGATTTTCGCTTCGCAATTTCATTATTTTCGTTCGATGAAAAAACTTTTTTTTTAATCATTACTAGTTTATTTTGCCCTTCTTTTAAATGGTACAAAAGTTTTATTTATATACATGATATTTGATGAGGTCGTTTACGGGCACCGACCCCGTGGGTCGGAGATTAGAACTGCCGATTGTCAACTAGATGGTTGTAGGTTCAGTTTCTGTGTTAGTTTAGCACCGATGAGCTGTGATACAGCAAATCAGTCCGTATGTTGATGACTGTATATATATATATATATATATATATATATATATATATATGATTTTATTCAAGAATATTTTCCAAAGTATCATAAAAATTTCCTAGCATGAAAATGTATGCTCAATATGGGAATAGAGCATTATTTTGATTAAGTTTATCTTCGCATTTAGCGTTTGTCGTTATTTACATCGTATTAGCAGTGACATAAATACAGTTTGTCATCACTCTATTGTTTTCGAGCATGGGAAGCGGTTTTCGCTGTCAAAATCCTACATATATAGTTTTTTGAACCTTGATATATACATCTGAAGCTTTGTTTGAGTTTTGGTTTATTTTTATTCTATGTTTAGATATTTTGGACTTCTGACTATTCTCCAATCGGATATTCACGTAAACATCCTGCTATCTGCTCATTTGTAACGGCCGTCCTGTAATTTAAAGAGTATATATAAATTTAAAACTCTCTCTCTCTCTCTCTCTCTCTCTCTCTCTCTCTCTCTCTCTCTCTCTCTCTCTCTCTCTGTATGTATATATATATGTGTGTGTGTGTGTGTGTGTGTGTGTGTGTGTGTGTGTGTGTGTGTGTGTGTGTGTGTGTGCGCGTGCGTGTGTTATTTTTATTACCGTTTTATCTGTTTGGTTACATATGTTTCAGATGTTGGACCATGTTTACGATCTAACAGCCTCGTCAAACCTTACAGAAGTGGTTGTTAGTATTAGGAAGAAGTGTTTTAGAAGAAATACAAAAAAGGGGGGCGTTGAGGTAGGAGATAATAAGGGGGGAAGGAGACGGGTATTGACAATATTTCAGTTTTGAAGGTTAAGATACATTAGATTGTATTGTGTGTGGGAGGTAGCAGATTCAGATAGGCGTGGGTGGAGATATATGGATATAGAGAGGGAGAGGTGGAGAGAGGATGGTAAAGAAAAGAAAAAGGGAGGGTGTAAGGAGAGGACGGGGTATGGTGAGGAGGGTGGAGTTTCAATTTTTAGGTTTTAAATTTTAACTGCCTTTTGCTTGTTCCGTAAGGTATATGAAGTAGGGAGAGCGAGAGGGAAAGAGAGGGGGAGAGAGAGAGAGAGAGAGAAAGGGTTAATGTAGATGTCATGTCTTTTTACAGGTACAGGGTCCATTTAAAATTTTTGTAGTCGCTATACGTCGATTGTCCATTTCAGTTTACAGTAGGTTGTTTTTCTTATAATACATACGTTAACGCACGCGCAAATACGCATACATACATATACAGATATATGTACATTTCTACACATCCATATACAGACACATACGCACACACACACATACATATAAACAATGTATATGCAGACATAGATGGATCCATATGCAAACCTACATACAAATACACACAACTCTTATACACATATATACTCACAAATATATATAGACACATATACATATAAATATATATATATGCACACGCCTACCCATATACATATATGTGGAGATATAGATCTCCAGTAAGAAGTAGATGTACATATACATGCACACATGCATACACATACATACGCATTTACCCCTATACACGTATATACAATTACATAAATATAGATATTAATAAAAATATAAACATACAGACATATTTATACATATTCACACCTATATACACACACATACACACACACACACACATATATATATATATATATATATATATATATATGCATACACAGACATGTATATATTTTTATACTAAGTAAACAAGTAAACAAGGTAAAGTTAGGGTAAATAAGTAATAATAAGTAAGTAAATAAGTAAATACATGGGTGTAGTTAATAATGCGGGGTTAGATAGACGCATCGTTAAGTTCACATATATACGGGGTGGGCCTCTAACATGGTGTTTTGGGCATATATATATGTATGTATATATATACACAGACATGTATATATTTATACCAAGTAAATAAAGTAAAGTTAGGATAAATAAATAATAATAAATAAATAAATAAATACATGGGTGCAGTTAATAACGCGAGGTTAGGTAGACGCATCGTTAATTTCACATATATATATAGGGTGGGCCCCTTAGATGGTGCTTTGGGCAGTGGTTATGTTTAACTTTAAAACCTAAAAATTTAAACTCCCCCTCCTTTCCTTACCCACCTCCCTTTTTCTTTTCTTTACCATTCTCTCTCCTCCTCCCCCTCCCTATATCCATATATCTCCACCCACGCCTACCTGAATCTGCTACCCCTACACACAATACAATCTAATGTATCTTAACCCTCAAAACTGAAATATTGCCAATAACCGTCTCCCTCCCCCTTATTATCTCCTACCTCACTCCCCCCCCCCTTCACAGGAAACTGGAGCCTCCTGAATTTGATTGGAAGTGCCGATTCAGATGGAACTAAGGGGATCCTTGGCAATAGAACCTTTCACCTTTGTAGGGGCTACAAGAAACGGTGGCCTCGATCACATCGGTGTGCAATCTGGTGAGAACTTATCTGGTTCTGATAGTTCATTTAGGCGGTTCCAAAGATCGAAGCATCATGATTGGGGGTCCAATTTCGTGATTTAAAATGTGGGGAGGCACTCCGATAAGTTCCAAAGAATTTTAAAACTCCACTGAACAGCTCTATCTTCACAAGTAGTCGAATCAATTGACTTGTATTCCTTCGAGTCCCCTAGTCATCCATTATCCAATTTTTCAAGCGATTCACATTGCTGCTTCGCATAGAAACAATAATTCTCTGATTTTCCGTTGTTTTGCAGGTTCGGGTAAACTTTCAGTTGCTTCTAATTACCGACACATTTACCAAGCTCGGTCGGAATCTTAATTGTGTCGTGTGAAGAAGTGATTGGAAACTGACCATTACCAATTTGGAGAAGCAACTGTGAGAAGTCGGTTGCGGCTGTGTTTCCAGAGATATGGGCTCTCATATTAGTAGTCAGTTTTTTGGGGTGTTTTTTCACTATAACGTGCCTCCAGAGATAAAAATTGCATTGACAATATTGCTTTTGTGCAATTTGTAACCATTGGGAGAATTTGACGGAAATCACCAGAAAATAAGGTTGGAATGCTACACATGGGCTTTTTGTTTCCTGTGATGTTTTGCGGTGTTTGATCAATTGCTTCATAAGCACCCATGCGTGTAATCGGGGCTTCGTTTACAATGATTGCTGATGTGTCTCGAATAATATTTGTGAAGGCTGGGGAACCAGTAATTTTGTAAACTGGTTGATCCATTCGATGAGTATTCAAGGGTACTTTAAAAGTACTATGATGAGTGCGATCACTTTGAAGTAAAGTAGCAGCAATGTCACTGGATGCTGTTGCAATCACAACTTTTCCCATTGATCTAATCTTAGCAAGGACCAAATTGATAAAAAAAAACAGTTTTGACTGTGTCTGGAGCATCAAGAAACACCATACTCTGGGAGCTGCTGTCTTTGTTCATCTCACCTTGTTCTTCCAACATTGTCATGAAAGAATTGTAAACTTCTCTTTGATCATCTGTCAATTTTTCTTGCAAATTTTCTGCTTGTAGTGAAAGTTTTTCAATATTGTAATTTACTTCATATTGATACTGTCTTGCAAGTTTTTCATCTCCTCCTTGCCTCGGCGCATGTAATCTACAGCTTGCCAATGATTAACCACCCATAATGAGAATTTTTTCTTCAGTTAAGCAGAGTTTTTTGTAGACGTCATCATTAAAATCTGCTTCTGGATTGTTAACTTCTCGCCTGTGTCTGTGAAGAATGTCTTCGGAAATAGCATCACGAAAAGTCGTCCAGAGTTTAAGAGGATAGCTTGCCTCGCAGGCTGTTAAAATTATCGCGAAAAAGCTTCGTAAATTCGAAAATGGAGTGACACTTGCCTCTCTTAATGCTTGGTGCAAATGTTGGTCATTTTCAAAGAAGGCCTCGAGCAAGGCACGCTGCTCTGTATGTTTAAAAAAATTATCATTGTATGCTCGAAAATCTTGAAACAAACTTGGACCAGAAACCTCATTGAGCAACAAGCGTAAGAAATAACACTCCCCTACTCTTGGATTAATCGCATAGATTTTTCCAATGCATGGTGCTTTCCATATATCATCATTTTCAGCTCCTTCAACTTGTTTCCCACGCATTCTTCTGTTTCATTTCTTTGTTGATTTGTTCTAAGTGTAAAACTCGGGGACTTCTACATATATGAGGATCGTTACAAAGTCATCTTGAATTTAAAATTCAAAATAGCGTAATGGAAACATATTATAGGGTATTTGCAGCTTCTCTTCCAATTTTCGGATTTTAATCATGTCAAAACTGACTTTATATCCTTTTGATGGATTGATTGCTGCTATTTTTTCTGATGAGTTAAGGGCAAAATAGATTCACTAATCAACCTGAACTAGCGCCCATACTTACAAAACTGTTTAAACGTTGTCTTAAGGAGAATAGTTTCCCATCACCCTGGAAATTTTCATCAGTATGCCCTGTATTTAAGAATTCAGGTGATCGCTCATCCCCCTCTCAGTACAGGCCAATAAGTCTTCTGTGCGTCATGAGTAAGTTGCTGGAATCTGTGTTAAATACAGAAGTAATCAACCATCTCAACAAAAATAACCTTCTTAGTGACACTCAATATGGTTTCCGTTCTGCTAGATCTACAGCAGATCTGCTTACAGTTATATCTCATAGGATTAGCAAATCTCTCGACGGAGGCTACCTTTCTAGGGCAATTGCTCTTGACATATCTAAGGCCTTTGATAGGGTATGGCATAAAGGTTTACTTCACAAGATCTCTAGCTATGGTATTGCTGGAAATGTCTTCTCAATTATTAAATCATTTCTTTCTGATAGGTTCATAAGAGTAGTAGTTGAGGGGCAAAAATCAGAAGCTCACAGTATTAATGCTGGTGTCCCTCAGGGGTTCATCCTGGGCCCAACTCTTTTCCTGATCTACATTAATGATCTTCCAAATCACATCCTTACATCATTCATAGACATTTATGCTGACGACACTACCATTTATGGTAGCACATCTAAGACTGTAAACGACCAAGTTCTCTCCGATTCTCTCTCCTCTGATCTTGAGAACGTAGTACAATGGGAAAAGGAGTGGCTGGTTACTTTTAATGCATCTAAAACCAAGCTTCTATCTTTACATCATCAACATTCTGATCCACATCTGGCATCAATTGAAATGAATGGCTCTCGTCTTCAGGAGGCCTCAAGTTTTGACAAGCTTCTTGGCTTGACCATTACTCCTGATCTTAAATGGAACACGTACATCAAATCTGTTGCAAAGGCCGCTGGAAAAATGGTGGGATCTTTCTATTAATCCAGTAGATATCTCACTGCTGATGCAATTCTCTATCTATATGAGCCAGGTACGTCCAAGGATGGAATACTGTTGCCACATCCGGACAGGAGCTGCTAGAAAGGATTTGTCCTGCCTTGATAGAGTTCAAAAGACTTCGTAGCCTCGTAGGAGATGTCCTTTTCTCTTCTCTGCAACCTCTATCTCACAGAAGAGATGTTCCGAGTTTGTCTCTGTTGTATCGTTATTTTCATGGAAGATGTTCGACTGAGCTTAAGTCTATGGTCCCCCCTCGCCAAACTTTCGCAAGAAACACTCGTCTAGCTGAAAACACTATCAATAATTTCCCCCACTCTTTATCTGTGCCTAAACCTAAACGTAGATTCCATGAACAAAGCTTCTTTCTTAGAACTGCACGCCTGTGGAATTGTCTTCCGTTTTTCTGCTTTCCGGCTGACTACAATATGGCTGTGTTCAAGTCTAACGTAAATAAGTTCTTGATGAGCCGTTCCATATAAGTTATCAAATTAACAGAATTTTCATTACTAATGATTACTATATTGTCCAATTTCTACTGTACACTCTTTAACCCTTATCCTTGAGTGGCATCTGTGCATTGATAATGTGGTGATTCCTGTGTAAAAAAAAATTATTTTTTTTAAATTGATATAATAATTAAGTGATTGATTTTGCGCTACGAAACAAATACTGTCAAGAATTGTAAATGTCAACTGAATTAAAGGAATAAATTACAAGATGGTCAACATCATGAACTTTGGAATATAGACTTTTGTCATTCATTCACTATATATATATATATATATAAATATATATATATATATATATATATATATATATATATATATATATATATATATAAAGTACTGTAGATTGTAGCGGTGAAATGCTTAATTGAATAGACATTTGGCGAGTTCGTTTGCGAGCGCCGATCGTATGAGTCGGGGATGAGTGCTACTCTAGCCACACTGAAGAGCTGTGATACAGAGAAACAGTTTGTGGTGTCTGTGGGTGACTAAAATATATTAATATATCGTAAGTGGATTTATAGAATTCGGATAAATTTTTATATAGGGGCTTCTCAGTGTATGTGAAGCACAATTCTTATAGATGAAGAAATTTTTAAAAAATAATTCTATTTTTATATTAATATGATAGCGTGTGCGTTGTTTTGTGTATCACGCTTACATCTTTTTTCTTTCGAGTAACTGTCGTGTAATTGTTATGTAATTTCTTGTAAAAAATAATTTTACCAAGGATTCTTCATAAGTTTGGTTTCGATTACAGCTGAAGAAACTCAAGTCATATATATATATATATATATATATATATATATATATATATATATATATATATATATATAACTACTTCATTTATTCGCATAAATTTAATATACGAAAGTATAGATTTATGCGTAAACTTTAAGTATTTACTTCAAAAGTGCTCAATACGTAGGTAGAGCTAGTTAGTAATTTATAAAATATATATGGCGATTAAGCTACACTGAATATTCTGCGTTTCATCCAACTATAGGATTCGTCAGGCTTATGCGCTTTGTTATATATATATATATATATATATATATATATATATATATATATATATATATATATATATATATTTGTTATATATATATATATATATATATATATATATTTGTTATATATATATATATATATATATATATATATATATATATATATATATATATATATATATATATATATATACAGTAGCGTCTAAAACTAAGGGACAAAATTTACATTGTTTTTCTCAAATTTGTCCCTTACTTCTGGATGTTCCTATTTTGAAAATAAATAATAAATAATTGTTAAAATTCTTTTTATATCCTTTGCAAATGATTCAAATTTTATTATGTTATTATGGATGATAACGACTACCAGTTGTCAAAATTTCAGCTTTTCACAGTTGTTATTTTAAAAAAATATTAGGTTTTAAAATTTTGTCCCTTAGTTTTGGCCGCTACTGTATATATATTATTCACAAGTTTTTTGTTTCGGTTTCGATTCAAGCTGATGCATCCAATTCATATGGATATTTTTTTTATTTTTGAACTCACAACTTTATAATATATAATAATAGATAGAAAATTGACTCTTTAATAATATATATGAAATCTGCATGAATTAAAATATCATATTTAAGCGTATTTTACGACCGGGCTACACCGGGCGTCCCCGCTAGCTTAGATAAATAATTTTGCAGTTTCAACAAAAGAGCTACAATAATATCAAATATATAATATATATGATGAACCTCCCCAGAATGCATTAATATGAAAGAGTCTTCTGTGGAATTTTTGCAGCTCCCGCTAGTTTTACATAAAGGTTTTAATTGGATAATTTTCAACTAATGGAAATACTTACCGTTCGTTGGAAACGATTCACTTTGCGATCCTGTGTGAAATATCAATTTCTAAAAAAAAAAAAAAATCAAAAAAAAATCACGGCATTACGCACACGTAAGTTTACACATAGTCATATACTAGCAATGCCCGCATACGCACAATATCACACCCACATTGACGCAAAAGAAACACAGGCATACACATTTTTAACACGCGCCTCCTCTGCAATACATCAAACATTCAACAAACTCGGAAACGTTAAACCTTTTGCAAACGAAAAATTGAAAAATATCTTCCATACTACTGTAAATTTATAAAAGTATAAATATGCTTTGTTCACTAACGATGTTTTTCTCTCTTTAGTTCACACTGGGTTAATTTAGCACCTGCAAAATGGCGACCCTTTTATTCGTAACATGCACGTTTTGTCCATTTTCCCCGCACTTTAAACATCAGCGTGAGTCTTTGTACGTTTCCAAAAGCTCAACTGTCGTCCATATTCTATCCAAGCCAGGATCTACGCAGTACATTTTACAGTTACTTATACTGTAATACTATTGTTAAAACGTATTAACCC
The DNA here is from genome assembly GCF_053919585.1 of Euprymna scolopes. Lineage (NCBI taxonomy): Eukaryota > Metazoa > Mollusca > Cephalopoda > Sepiida > Sepiolidae > Euprymna > Euprymna scolopes. The sequence continues at coordinate 112,673,342 of NC_136491.1, forward strand.
ATTCAGGCCCCTGTTTTGGATAACATATTAATTTGTTTCTTGGCATTAAATAACAAACTGGAAAACGCAACCGATCGTGGAATTGTTTGCTTATTGTTTATTAGTTATATTAACAATAGACATACAATCTAGGTAGGGAGTTGGGCAGCAAAATGTTTGTTCACATTACATTTAAATTTCTGCATCTTGTACAGCCATTGAGACAGAAAACATGGAGGGAATTCCAAAGGTAAGCAGATCGATGAAGAAAGCTATTAGAGTAGGAAGTTTTCCGGTATCTGGAGACCTTTGCAATGAAGATGTGGGATTTTGCTGATTGGTCGAGACAGGGTTACGTTAAAATGAGAGGTGATGTCTCTAATAAAAGAAGAAGAAGAAGAAGAAGAAGAAGAAGAAGAAGAAGAATTGCTGTTTTCTGGGTCGTCTGTTCTGAGTGATTTATATGTAGAGATTTTCAATCCTCTCATAATATTCCTCAACATTCTGTTGTCAAGGGCGCCGGAAAAATGGTGGAATCATTTTACCGCTCCAGAAGGTATCTCACTTCTGACGCAATTCTCTACCTGTATAAGAGCCAGATACTTCTAAAATGGAGTACTGTTGTAGCAGGAGCTACTCGAAACACCAATCCTGCCTTGACAGAGTTCAAAACCAGCTTCGAAACCTATCAGGTGATACCGTTTTTTCTTTCCTGCAACCTTTTTCCCACAGAAGAGACGTTGCGAGTCTGTTTCAGCTCTATCGTTATTTTCATAGCAAGTGCTTATCTAAGCTTCAATTTATGCCCCCTTTAGAAGCTTTTACAAAAAAAAAACACTCGTCAAGCTGCAACAACTATCAACAATTTCCTCACTCTCTATCTGTGCTTAAATCTAAACGCAAATTCCATCAACAAAGCTTCTTTCCTAAAACTTCCCGCTTGTGGAATTCTGTTATGCTGACCTGCTTTCCAGCTGATTACAATATGGTCGTCTTCAAGTATAATATAAACAAGTTCTTGTTTAGTCGTCCCCTAAATAATCCATTTTTGCCCCATTTCCAACACTAACTATTATAAGCTGTTATCCCAGTGACCACCGTAGACTCATTAACCCTTATTCTCGAGTTGCCTTTCGGCCTTGATATGTGGTGACTCACATGTAAAATAAATAATGCATATGTCAAACGATCAATCCTTTATCCTCGAGTGGATTTTTAATCTTGATACGTTATTTTAAAAAAACGTCACTATTCACCTCATTAACACTTATCCTCGAATGGCATTTAACCTTGATAAGTGATGACTCGTTAGTAAAAACATTAGTTCAAAAAGTCATTTCCGAGAATAGCTAACAAAACAAAAAAGGAGTGAAAAAATAAATATATAACAATGTTACCTAAGGAAAGCTGAATTACTCTTCTATCTACCTGGATAAGGTTGTTTTTTTTTTTGTTTGTTTGTTTTTTTTTGTTTTTTTTTTGTTTTTTTGTGTGTGTGTGTGTGTGTGTGTGTGTGTGTGTGTGTGTGTGTGTGTGTGTTTCAATTTCTTTAAAAGTGTTTTTACTTAAAAGAAACAAGGTAGTTTAAAGCCTCTCATTATAGCCATACTCGAGCCTCCATAATCACTCAAAAATTGAAAATCAAACAAAGTACTATTACAAACACATCCGCTAGATGGCAGCAATTATGCGAACATATATTGTTTAACTAGTATTTTGTTCAATTTCCGATTTTTGAGCAATTATGTCTTTAATGAGGCAAATAGTTTTTTGAGTTTTTTTTAACTCAACAGGATTTACACTATCTTTATTTTTAAGTAATAAAACACTTTAAAATAAGTTAAAACGAAAAAACTTATCAAGGTAGGGAGAAGAGTAACTTAGCTTGTCTTTGTTAACATTATTTTTGTTGTATATTTATTCTTTAGTCCCCCCCCCTATCCATCTTTTTTGTTTTATTAACGGTCCTGGAAAATGTCAAAACTTTTTAAAATATTCTTTACACACAACCCTGGCACTAGGGCGAGACTAAGGAGCCTTTTTGCATTCGTTCTCCTCTTCGTTACCATCGAGATGTGCGTACATGCCTTTACATGTAAAAACCAGAGCTGAATGGACAGTTTCTTAATGTATGACTACAGGCACGTCTAGACGTCGGAAACCTGGAAAGTGCTTGGCCTAAATTCTTGTATTCAAATAAGATACGCCAGAAAATAACGATCCTTTAACTCGCTTACCAGACCGCTAAACTCGAACGGAAGAACAAAACTAGATATCCTTAAGGTGCGTCCATTCAAACGATGCGTTTCGCTAAAGAAAAAGAAAAAGACCAGAATTAAGCGTGACGGATAAACAGATAAGAGGATTTTGGATCACATTAGTGCGCCTGAAGTGATTAAAAACTGTTGTTTGTTTTTTTTTTTTCTTTTTTTTTTTTTTCCTTTCTTTCCACCTCAACATTCACCGTTAAATTGACGACTTTTATAAGTTTTCGGGTATGCTGAAAGCTAATATCATATTTCAATTTGCGCAGACAAATAGTTTTCTGGGTATTAAGACTGTTATTATCCGATGTAATCCATTATGTTTTTACTGAAGGCCATGTTTTTCTCAGCTGAAAAGTAGATGCGCATGCGCATTACAAAACACCCCTCCTCCCCATGTCAAGAATGGCGAACGCCATTGATATTTATTAAGTAATACATTAAAAAATATCTTACTATCCAGAAAACTACTTGTCGGCGCCAAATTTAAATGTGATAATCGTCTTCAGAATACCTGAAAACCTATACATGTCATCATTTTAAAGGTGAGTGTTAAGGTGGAAAGAAACGAAAAATTTACCAAAAGGCTCTATAATTATATTTATATGGAGTTTATTAGACGCAAGCGTGACGAACTCACATGAATGCGATTTCAAATTTAAGCGTGACAGATCCACATTTTTAATTATTATTTCTGCTAGCTATATGATATTTTCTTCCCTAATATCTGTTCGTTCGTTTGATGATAGTATAGTATATGTTCATTCGTCACGATAATTTCCTACTAGACTACTTTTTCCTCTAAAAGGTGCGTAGTATGGTGTCTGTTATGTTATTATGAAAACATTTTCCCAGGCATTACTTCTTATTTGAAGGAGGGCTAGGATTATACTTACGTTTAGGAATTAGTTTTAGGGAAAATGTAGTAAGGAAATTTCGATCCGATCGGCGAAAATGTTAATTCAATCTTAAATGTCAAAAAAAAAAAAAAAAAAAAAAAAACGGTACTTAAGCGTGAAACCCGAACAACTCTAATAAACTGGCGGAAATGTTATTTCAAACTTAAATGTAACAGCCCCACGATAATGTTGTTTGAAATTTATTCGTGAGAGACAGACAAAAATACTATTTTAAACATAAACGTAACAGACCAAAGCAAATCCTACTTTATAAAACACACGTAACAGACAAATGCTACTTTATAAAACAAACGTAACAGACAAATGCTACTTTATAAAACAAACGTAACAGACAAATGCTACTTTATAAAACAAACGTAACAGACAAATGCTACTTTATAAAACAGATGTAACAGACAAATGCTACTTTATAAAACAGACGTAACAGACAAATGCTACTTTATAAAACAGACGTAACAGACTGACGAAAACGGTACTTTAAACATAATTGTCAAACTTAAACGAAACAGATTAATGAATGTGCTATGAAACCTAAACGTAAAAGACTAACGAAAATGCTATTTTAAACTTAAACGTAACAGATCAACGAAAAAGTATTTTACACTTACGCGTTAACAGACTACTAAAAATGATATTTCAAACTTAAACGTAAAATTTGAACGTAACAGACTAACAAAAGCATTATTAAAACCTTAAACTTGATAGATAAACAGAAATGCTATTATAATTTCAAGCGTAACAAAGCACCGAAAATGGCATTTCAAATTTAAACCTAACAGACCAACGAAAATGCACTTTCGAACTAAAATGTCAAGAGTAAACGTACAGATCAATGAATATGCTGTTAAATTAACCGTAACAAACTAATGAAAATACTGTTTTAAACGTAAAATTGAACGTAACAAGCAAACGAAAATGCAATTTCAGACCTGAATGTCAAACGAACGTAACATACCAACGAAGTGCTATAACATAAATAAAAATGCTATTTTGAACTTTAACACAATAGAACAATGAAAATGCTATTTTAACTTAAACGTAAAGCTTGAACGCAACAGACCAACAAAATTGCTATTTTCAACTCCGTTTTATTATTATTAATAATAATTCATAATAAAATATATCAATTCAATTCAGCGATAGAAAATGTTGTTTAGAATCTAAAACGTGACAGATAAACGTACCAACAGACGTCTTGACGAAATCTCTCCCAGAAATGTTGAGACATATCAAAAAAGAAAGAAAGAAAAGAAAAAAGAAAAATAAATTAAAAAAAAAAAAAGGTCAAGTGTCAAGTGTCAAGAATCTGTAACGTCGAAATATGCGGATCATGCCATGAATGCAAGAATGTGTCTTCGGGGTTTGATCTAATCAACACTGTCAGCTGTAATAGGTGACTGATTCGATAGGTTATATGTCTTTGAAAAGAACTTAACGTCAGCAAGAAGTCTGGTTATTCAACGTCAAAGAAGTATTTCCAAGAGAAAGGTCATCCGCCTGAACATGTCTAGTTTTATTTCTTCTTCTTATATTTCACCGTAATTAAATCACCGATCTGCAAGTCGTTTACCGTTATGTGTGTTATCTCCCCTTGCGCTAGAATCCGTAGAACAAATTAACTTCGATTTGAATCGAGTATCAAAGAATGATTAAGTTTGAAACAAAAACTCCCAGTTGTCTAAAAACGAGCCAATGTTTTTGTCTTCTTTTACGTAGAAAAGCTAAATATATCTTTACTTACGCTTCTTTACGTGGATAAAGTTAGACACATGATCATTTTTAATGTGGGAGGCAACCAACTTTGCTAAACGGAGCAGTTAAGAGGGGACAGAAATATATGACACTGAGTTAAAGAGAATTAACAGCAAAAAAATAAAATAATAAAATAGAATCACCACAGAATAGTGTGGTATTAGTGTGGTATTAGTGTGGTATTAGTGTGGTATTAGTATTGCTTTTATTATTTTTACTAATCAGACTACATCAATCTTTATAATTTGTCTCTAAAGATCATATGGTCAAGGAGTGCAAGTAGTCTTCATTTACTTTATCGCCATCATAAAATAGTTCGTTTTTTTTTGTTGTTTTTTTTTGCGAATCGTGTCAAGCCTCGATTTGAAAAGAACCATCTTCAACCACACCTCTTTTGAATCAGCACTTCTGGATTCCAATGACAAGAAATTCATGACGACTAAAAACAATGTCAAGATAAGCAGAGAGCACATACAACGCCTAGTATTCCTCATGGTCACCCATTTAGTACTGACGAGACTACACGTTACTTAACTTCCGTGATCTAACAGGAATCGGTGTGTCAACGTAATTATGCTGCATTGTCCAGTTCTGTCATAAGTATTACAGTTATTATTTCGAGCTGAATATTTGCAACCTTGCTTCTTCACAGTATCAGGATTAACTTAAAACTGAGTTGGTTTGTAAGAGCATTGTATAATATTGTGATAATTGAGTGGCGATATAAAAATTGACATTTCTTTCTACATGCGGAGATCAGCCCCCGTTGCGTAAATTGGTTACACGATCACCAATCAAACTTGAGGGCATATCAATTTCTACCGAATCTTTGTTGAAATATTTCCAGACACCTTCGGATTTAGACAGCAAGCTGAGAGAGCTTCCTGGCACCAATGAAGAAAAATGTCCTCACCTCTGCCTCTGTTAACTAGAGAACTGGGCAAGGCTACCTTCACCTAAAATATATCACTCTAAGAAGACTTTAGGCAACCAACTAACCTTGCTTCCATTTTTACTCCTCTCAGTGTGACACTTTGTTAAATTTTGACAACCTACACCAAACGGTGTAGATCACTTAAATAAATACATATCATTGTTGTTTATAAAAGGGCGTTGTTTATTTTTTTATTCTCGTTTGATGGCCCTTTTTTGTTATAAATATAATAAGAACTAGTCTTACAGTCATAAACTGCTATAAAATGGTGACCCCGACGTAATCTGAACAAACGATCTGTGTGTTTGTTCTGGCATAATGTTTAAAGTTGTATTGGACATGTTTAAACGTCCTAGCAGTTCAAATTTTAATTCCGAGCAACCGTGCTAGTAAAAAATAGAATTCTTTTATTTTTTATCTAATAACCAAGAAGCGTTTTAAGAGCTCGTGGGTTGTCTGCACTCGACTGATCTGTGCTTAGCTGACCGAGATCGGATTCCAACTTTTTCGACCCGGTTGCGACAGCCTCTCGGCTTAAACCGAATTACAATTCTTTCTTCGTCGAAAAAAGTAACGAAGATATATATATATATATATATATATATATATATATATATATATATACATACATACTTAATTTACTCACATAAAATTAATATACGAAAGTATAGATTTTTGCGTAAACTTTAAGTATTTACTTCAAAAGTGCTCAATACGTAGGTAGAGCTAGTTAGTAAACCTAGACGGCCCATGTAGATTATGCTTTCATGAAAAATTTGCTATCCTGTACTTTAAAGAACCCCAACATCTATTAAACTGTAGAAGAGAAATAGCAAACAACTGTGTTCACAAGATAAAATTTACTCTAGATAGCGATAAAAAATAGTTTTAAAACTAACAAAAACAATAGAAAATAAACAAATAAATAAATACATAAACAATCACACATATATGTATGTATATATATGTATATATATACATATATGTATGTACACATATATATATATATATTTATATATAAACTAATATAAAAAAATACACTAACCTAGTTTTAAAACAGATCAAGAAACTAAATATCCAGGCTAAATAGAGCACATACAAAGGAACAGGTTAACCAGAGGTCAAATAGGCCTTTGTCCGATAAATGCATGCTCATTGGCTGATAGGAAGGGCGCTGTGGATACTAGAAAGCTGATTGGCTAACTAAAATCTCAATAGAAGATGCGCATATAAAAAAAACGACAAACAACCACAGAATTCGCGCATAAGCCTGAAGAGTTCTAGAGTGGATGAAACGCGGAATATTCAGTGTAGCTTAATCGCCATATATATTTTATAAATTACTACATATATATATATATATATATATATATATATATATATATATATATATATATATATATATAGTAAGTTATAAAATGTATATGACACTGAATATTCCGCGTTTCATCCACTCTAGGATTCTTCAGGCTTAGGCGCATAAGCCTGAAGAATCCTAAAGTGGATGAAACGCGGAATATTCAGTGTCATATACATTTTATAACTTACTATATATATATATATATATATATATATATATATATATATATATATATATATATATATATATATATATATATAGTAAGTTATAAAATGTATATGACACTGAATATTCCGCGTTTCATCCACTCTAGGATTCTTCAGGCTTAGGCGCATAAGCCTGAAGAATCCTAAAGTGGATGAAACGCGGAATATTCAGTGTAGCTTAATCGCCATATACATTTTATAACTTACTAACTAGCTCTACCTACGTATTGAGCACTTTTAAGTAAATACTTAAAGTTTACGCATAAATCTATACTTGCGTATATAAATTTATGTGAGTAAATTAAGTATATATATATATATATATATATATATATATATATATATATAGAATATAAATTAAGTATATATATATATATATATATATATATATACATACATGTATATATATGACGAACAACTCAATTATTATATGCTTTGCAATACATGTTGTTACTTTATTTTGACATTCTGTTTTTCTTTGTAACCCCTTAACAGGATTATAATAAAGAGAAAGAGCGAGACAGAGAGATACATGAATATATATTTTGTAATAAAATTAATAACCTTTTAAGAAGTTCGTGTTATCAACATTGATCTGACCTTTCTCGGCCCGATTGCCTTTGCATTTTCTCAACAAACTGCCAGTTTGAGTTAATCGAAAGTTTGCTGTATTAGTGTTATACCAACAGCTTTTGTTTCGATTTTGCTTGTTTCTCCAAAAGGACAAGACAGGTCGGATATAAGATTTTTAAGTGTGGGGAAATGAAAAGTTACGCCAGAAATGGCTCTTAATCATGTGGCACAGCTTTTACTCAGCTTGTTTCGCTTCTGTAAAAATTCATGTTTTCCGATATCATTTGTCGTTTTGTATGTATAAGATGGCGCCTATTTTTGTTCGTTTTTATAAAATACTTGTATAGATTCGTATTTATACAATCCGATAAAAGCTCGTAAATGGTGCCAGGCCCGTACTTTACGAGACAACGCAATTTGTTTGGGTGGGTTTTAGCTGATAAAACTTTCGAACTTAATTTACCCGCACTGGTATTCTCTTTTCGTATCGATGGCGTTTAGATTTATGTTCTGTTGGTTCGGACACAAGATACGCTTCAGCTTGGTGCACATAATAATATTAGGTTGGTGCAAAAGCAATATTGTTCTCGCACATATGTTACTTTTATATATGATTTTTGAATTA
>NC_136491.1:112691954-112704454 GCF_053919585.1 Euprymna scolopes
TACTGTTTCTCGTGTTGTTGCTGTTGGTTGGTTGGTTGGTTGGTTGGTTGGTTGGTTGGTTGGTTGCCTCTCTCTCTCTCTCTCTCTCTCTCTCTCTCTCTCTCTCTCTCTCTCTCTCTCTCTCTGTGTTTTGTTTTCGTTTTTTTTGTTTTTGTTTTTTGATGTTGCAAGCAACAGCACTGAAGTGATCACTACAGGATGCAAGCTTGGGCAATTTGTATGGAAATTTTCAGCTGTCCAGATATCAAGGTTCTCCTCTTGGCTTCACTGATATGGTCCCAAAGATAGATAAACAATGCTTTTTGCACCTGCTTTGCAACAATATATTGCTGAGAAATCTTTGTGACATCACGTTGCCATTGAAGTCCTTCTTAGAATCCTTCTGCTATGGCCGGTGACCTACGTCAGAGATTCATAAGCCCAGTGGGGTGTGTGTGTGTGTGTGTGTGTGTGTGTGTGTGTGTGTGTGTGTGTGTGTGTGTGTGTGTGTGTGTGTGTGTGTGAATATACTATACCTTCCCATGATTTAGCTTGCTATCTGAAGTTGTTTCGTGGGGCATTGCGTTTGGAGCCCAGATGTGAAAGATTTAAGAAATGGGGTGAGGACGAGTGATGTCATCCACCCTATCACGTATTATGCAGCTTGCCAAACTTGAAAAGCACTACCCTTACCCAGAGTCCCGTTGTCATCATGTAACAAGTTATACATTTAAAAAGAATTTAAGAAATGTTTTTGTTGTGGTGTGTCCACCTTACGAATAATAATTAACTCTTCCACTTATCATAAAGACTGGAAAAATATTATTTCGGCATTAGTATACAAGAAGTGAACGAGACATGTGCACTTGGCAGTCGAACTGACGTATAACTATACTCTTTTATTTGTTTATCTATTTTTCTGTTCAATATATTTTGTTTTCACTAATTATCGAGGTGTGTATTTCTTCCAGACCTTTCTAGACCCTTCCAAACTGTTACGGGACCACAACAGTTCGCATGAAATTAAATATCTATGAACACAGAAAACTGGCCCAGTTATGTATTTTAGAAAACCTCTTGTTTGTCCAGAAAAACGCCTTCTTTCAAATGGCACCCAATGGAATTTTTCTCCATTCATTTTTATTCAAAATCGACTGAATTAGTAGTTATGTCTGAAAAAATGATCCTCAAATTGACCAGAATTGTATTTATTCACTAATATATTACATAGGGCTGCGGAGTCGAAAAGTATATGGTCCGACTCCGACTCTTAGAATTCTAAAGTAGTTAACTCCGACTTTGACCTTATTTTAAAGCTTTCCAATATGCAAGATTGTCTTTTGATTCATTTGTGAAACCCAACTCCGACTCGTAGAATTCTTACTAATTTAAATCCGACTCCGACTCCTTCTAACACCCCCCGATTTGGATTTGGATTCTGGCTACATCTGACATTCATTCGTTCGTGTTTTGTTCAACTTCAAATATAGTAAGTTATGCATTTATGTTATGGTGTGTCCACTCTATGGATAATAAGTTTGTAATCTTTGGCCACATTATTCATGTAATAATAGTTGTAAGAGTGGACTGTAGAATTAGCGTTCCGGTTTCAAGTTCGGGGTTACGTATATCCCCGGTTACAGAGTAAATAGTGGAGTAGACTAGACTAGCCTCTCAAGTCTTAGTTGTGCAGCTAGTCCAGAAGAAGGAAAACTTCAATATAACACCAGTAATTCTCTGCTTATGCTGACATTGTTTTAAGTTTTCCTGGGTTTCACATTGCCAGTAGGCTCAAGCAATATATTTTTTAGTTTTTAGGAACTATACAGTCGGATACTCCGCAATACTTGCTTCGCTATATTCACCCAGTATAGGTCTATTTATTGCTGAAACTTGAAGGGTGTCCCTTTTTTATCGTTTATCATAGTGTTTCTTTTGTTTTGTTTTGCGGGGTTTTTTTTTTTTTTCGAACTTTGAGATCTTCTTTTTGTATCTAATTTTAGCCTTACTTCTTTCCTTCTTTCGTTGATTTCTTTTTTTTTTTCGTTCCCGTTTTCCGCCTTTTTTTTCCTTATTTATTATTTCTATTTCTTTCTTTTTCATATGTAAATTGGATATCTCTATTAGAACTTCCTTACATTTGTCCTTTTTATACACACACACACACATACATACACACACACGCATACACACACGTACACACACACACACACACGTACAGACAAACACATAAAACACACACGCACACACACATTTATCAGGAGTAACCGTGGAATCAAATATTTTGACTTAAAATAATGAAATGTATTGTTATTTAGGCAATACATTATTAAATGTACACAAAACAAAAGCGTTGTAGAACACGATTAGAGTAAGTGCTCGAAATGCTGACCACATTATTTGTTGTATTTAAAAGTCAAATGATGTACATAGTTGAACACAAGTCGTCACATGAAATGCGTTGATTTCTGTACAAGAATCTATAATCGTGCAATTGCATAGCTCTATTTTTCTTGGCTTTTCAATAGAGACTGTGTCGGCAAATCTCAAAAAGAAAAAAAATGTCATGAGGAGTAAAGCCATGTGAACGAGGAGGATACATGAGTATCGTTCTCGCTCTCCTAATCTTACTCGACCACGACGTCGATCAATTTGAGGGGGGGGGTTATGAAGGAAATTGCGCATGTGAATTTAATAATGGTTCACCTAAAAATCAATAATCGTATTCGAACTAAAAATATTTTGACTTTTACTTGAGATTATCTGCACTCTTTCTTTCTCAATGATTTTAATGGTGCGTACATTTTATAACTGCTGGTGGGATTTTTAATCGCCCGCGTCTTAAAGCCCAAACCCCTACTCCTGGAGGTGATCATTTGAGCCTTTTTCTTTTTGTGGATGCTGCCGCTGTGTCCGAGGTATGTGGCCTCATCAGCAGTTTAAGGAGGACCGAGGGAATCCATCAACCTTGTAAAGCAAAAACAACCACCAAAAGAATTTCCGAAGACAATACTCAAGTTAGATAGAAAATAATGTGAAAACATTTACTTACCTTGAAAGCAAAATTAACGCCCCTTGGTCCCTTGATGATGAGATTGTTAACGGAATTTCAAAAACTACTAATGCTTTTGGAAAACTCAAACATCGTCTTTGTAATGACAGAAGTATTCGATTAGACACCAAAGTAGATTGTATAGTTATTATATTGACCAGTCTTTTCTAGAGATCAAAGTCGTTGAAACTTTAACGGTATAACATCTATCAACTGGATGTATTCAACAGAGACTATCTAAGAGTCATTTGCGGCTACAATCACGAATATTGACCTTTTTGACACCTGCAAGATTAGTGGGATACAAAGCTTTTTGTTTGGGTCTCAGTTACGTTGAGATAGTCATGCTGTTTGAATGGATAAAGGGAAGTATATCAAAAACTTTCATGTACAATCAATTGGTTTGTGGTCATAGAAATTGTTACGGATTTGTTCCTAGTCTAGGGGTAACAGAACACTGCAAACATATCAATGAAAAATAAAACTTGAAAAGAAAAACAAATTTTTATTAACAAAGAAAAAGAGAAACAAAATCAAAAATAGTAAAGAAAAGGAATGTCTAATAAGCTGATTATAATCGATAGTGTGAGGGAAATAATTCTGTTTTCTAGTTATTTCCCTTTTAATAAAAGTAAATGTTTTTATAGTAATGTTTGTTTTTATCTGTTAGACATAAATGCTTCTTGGTCAAATATAATTAAGAAAAATCTATATTTACCAGTTTTTTGATGAAAGAGATTCTTCTCAGTATCTTGTTTAGTTCATCTGTTATTTTAACGACTCGAGTTTTCTTGTGTTTTCCTTCAATCGGAGTTATAATAGGTGGTCGCCTCTCATTGCGTCTTAACGTCGTGTTATAACTGATTATAACTTGCGGTCGTCTGCTATTTATATTTTTTTTGTTTGTTTTTTTTTGTTTGTTTTTTTCATTCAATTTTCACCCCAAACAAGGCACAGTGCCACTTTGAAGCAGGGGGCTACGATCAGGGACTTAATTAGCGGGGTCATTATGAAGGGAGATGAGTAGAAAGATGTTTGTTGACATTACACTTGAACTTCTGCATATCGTTGCAGTTGGGAAAGCAGAATCCCGGAAGGGAGTTCCAAAGACCCGCAGTTCTGGGGAAGAAACTATTGGAGTAAAAGGCTTTCTTGCGCCTAGGAATCTCTACTGTAAAGGGATGAGACTTAGTAGCTTGTCGGGTTTGTCGAGGGTAGTTACGTCGGGGAGGTACAAGTGTTTGCAGTTCGTCAGAGCATTCACCATTGAAGTATTTGTAGAACAGGCAGAGGGATGCAACATCTCGTCGATGGGACAGAGGCTGAAGCCTAGATGACAGTTCAGGACCTATCAGGTTGGCGACTCTCTTTTGAACCCTGTCCAGGAGCGAGAGACAAGAAGCAGATGCACCAGCCCAGATGTGACAACAGTACTCCATACATGGGCGAATGGTTGCCTTATAGAGGTATAGGATACTGTCAGGCGTAAGTAGTTTTCTAGCACGGTAGAGGGAGCCAACCTTCCTTGCAGCAACCTTGGCAATGCTCTCAATGTATCTATTCCAGTTCATTTTCCCTGTAAACGTTAGGCCGAGGAGTTTAAAAGAAGTACTTTCAGGTAATGTGTTCTTAGCCATTGCTATTGGTGGTAGAGAAGGTTTCTTGTAGTTATTGAAGGAGACAAGCTTAGTCTTAGCATCATTGAATGTGACCAACCATTTTTGTCCCCATTCCACTACAGATTGGAGGTCATCTTCTAGTGTTTCTGCCATTTCCTTGGATATGTGTTCATTTGTTTCCCCCTCATATCTGTTATAGAGAGTGGTGTCATCGGCAAATATACCCATCTCCGAAACAATTTTATCAGGAAGGTCGTTTATGAATATCAGGAATAATAGCGGTCCAAGGATAGACCCCTGAGGTACTCCCGCATTTATGTCGTATTGTTTGGATGTACGACCGTCGAGGACAACTTTGATTTTTCTATTACTTAAGAAGAATTTAATTACATTATGAATTCTTCCAGTGATTCCATATGATCTAATTTTCCTTAGAAGACCATCGTGCCATAACCTGTCAAAAGCCTTAGATATATCGAGGGCCACCGCTCTACCCTCCCCTGTTTTATCCAATGAACGGTATATACGTTCAGAAACTACAGTTAAGATATCTGCTGTTGAACGGGCTTGCCTGAATCCATATTGTTTGTCAGTCAGGAGTTTAGCAGCTGTTAGGTGCTGGACTAGGGCTTGATTAACTAAGGACTCAAATATTTTGGCGAAAAGCGGGAGGAGGCTAATGGGGCGATAATTTAGTGGGTCAGTTCTTTCACCAGAATTCTTGAAGACTGGTATCACAGAAGCGGTTTTCCAGCAGTCGGGAAAACAAGATTCATTAAGGCATTTATTATAAAGTTTGGACAGAACTGGAGCAACCTCGGCAGAGCATTTTTTTTAATAGCACAGCCGGGATGAGATCTGGTCCACACGGTTTTGAGGTGTCTAGGTTTTTTATAATAGCATGTACCTGAGAAGGGGTGATTTTCAAATCGTCTAGTGAGGCGTCTGTTCGCAGAGGAAAATCAGGGAGTGAGTGGTGTACCGAGTTCAGTGTGGAGTTTGAGGCAAACCGACTGGCAAGCAGATTAGCCTTGTCAGTTGCCGTGCAAGCAACCTCATGATCGTTTGATAGTGGGGGAATAGTTGACTGTCCATTATTTACTACGCTGTTGTAGATTTTCCAAAAATCCCGGGTTCCTAATTTCTGTGCTTCGATGCGTTTTCTGGTGGTTTCAAAGTAATCTGTCTTAGCTGTCTTTATCACTCTCTTACAATTATTTCTAGCTTCTATATACTTCTGTTTATTTGAGCTGGACTTATGTCGGTTGAATCTGCGGAATGCATGCTGCCTTTGACAAATGGCAGCTGCACAAGCAGAAGTAAACCATTGGGGGGAGTGGGGCTTGCTATAGAATTTCCGTGCGGGAACATGTGCTTCAATAGCAGTTTTGAACCATTCAGTGGTCTCATTTGCACACTGTTCCGCTGGAAGAGTAAAGATATTTTGCCATGGGGCATCTCTGATGAGCTCCCTGATGGCTTCCCAGTCAGCCTTTTTGTAATACCTCGTTGTTTTAAGTAGTGGGTCTTCAGTTTTAGGGCGAGAATTTAGGCTGATTTCTACCATTATCACAGCGTGATCAGCATTCCCGAGTGGGCTGTGGGCATTTGTTGTACAGTCATTGGGAACCGTTGTCAGAAAGAGATCTAGAAGTGAGGCATGTTGATCTTGCTGGTCTGGGAAACGTGTCGAAAATGTAACCAACTGAGATAGGGAATGGGATATAGAGAAGCTATGTGTTGCGCTACCAGCTACGTCTGTGTGATTAGAGAATCCTAGCCAGTTACTGTGCTGGACATTGAAGTCACCAAATACATGTATTTGTGCGCTAGTATCGAGGGAGAGTGCTATATCTATGCTGTCTGAGACTTTGTTTATTAGGGTACAGTCTTGGTTTGAGGGAGAGCGGTAGAGAAAATACAAGTAGCTAATATTGTGTTGCATATTTAGTCTGAAGCACATAAAGGCCTGGTCCTCTGATTCTAGTTTTGTTTCTCTAGTCAGGGGGAGGGTGTTACGAATATAGACTCCAAGTCTATGCATATGTCTGTCCGAGTCCTTACGGTAGAGTGGGAGATAACCATGCATGTTAAAGTGGTTAGAGGGAATGGAGGAGTGAAGGTTAGTTTCACTTAATGCTAAAATATCCGGGGTGTTTACAAGAAGAAATGACTCAACATCATCTAAGTTAGTTCTAAGCCCGCGGATATTAGTAAATGCAAGCCTCAATGGAGGAGGCAGGTTGGTTTTCTTTGAGTTTGGTCCTGGTTTAAACGTAACTTTTGCTTGAGCTGTCATTTCATCGCTAGAGACGGTTCCAGAAAGAACAAAAAAAAAAAAGAATACCTTTTTGTTCCATCTTTTGAAAGTCTCCAGAGATGCTAAAAATAACGTTTTTATTACAAATTCCTAAGTAATACTTTTTATATTATTTTATATAATCTTTTATTGTTATTTCCTTTTACTTAAGTAATTTATTATTATTATTATTATTATTATTATTATTATTGTTGTTGTTATTATTATTATTGTTGTTATTATTATTATTATTAATATTATTAATAATAATAATAATATTATTATTAATAATAATAATATCATTATTATTATTATTATTATTATTATTATTATTATTATTATTATTATATGTTAAGTATTTTTATTTTGTTATAATTAATAAAAATATTAATAATTATTTTTTATTATATTTTATTTTTATTATATGTTATTATTTGGATAGTTAATATCTTTTGTGTAATAAATCATAATTTCTTCATATAGTAAGAGGAAAATATATCATCCCATGACAGAAATATAGGTCGTTGCCGGTTGAGATTCGAAGACAAACAGAAAGATGCTTTCTGTCAGTAATCGGTATATCGCAGCAAGATTTCGAAACCTGTGCACTAGAAAGAAAAGAATGAAGAGCAACTTGTTAAAATGGACTGAAAATTTTCACAGCTGGTCTGGGTAATTTGAGAGATGCTAGAGTGCGTCGAAAAGCTAGAGAAAATGCTTCAAAATTAAAATTGGATTATTTACACATTTGCCTAGTCTGTGGACATCGCTGCAAGTCTGTCGTCAGACTTAGGTGTCATGAGCAATTTTAATATAAATGAAAAATTGCGGGTACCTTTTACATCGAAAGATTCTACAATACTCCTCCGCCAATTTTGAGTGTAAACACTTGAAATTTTAGATGTCGGTTACCTGGACATGGATCAAACTTTTTAATATATATATATATATATATATATATATATATATATATATATATATATATATATATATATATATATATATATATATATATATATAGTGTAATAATTAAATATTAACAGACACTAGTGCATCCTCATTTCGGGAATCTTCAGTGCAGGGTGTCACGATTAATACCAGTGAATAGATTCAAATCCGGTGACACAAGTCATCTTTGGCTTTATATGAAAGGACCGTAGCCATTCGGCTACCGTTAACCGCGTGAAATAACGTTGAAATTAAACATTTTAAAATGTTTTTTTACGTTAGTCAGAGTGATCTAATCAGTTTATGATGATCTATGCATTAGAGTTAAATTGGCCGACCTAATTCAACTGAAAGTGCTCAACGATAAGAAACGAGTTTCTTAAAGGAGCTGACATAATTTTTATATATATAATTATTTTTTTACTATAATAATTAAATACCTACAGATACTAGTGTTTCAATCCTTTCGGGAATCTTTAGTGTAGGGTGTCAGGATTAACACCAGTCGAACGATTCGAACTCGGCAACACGAGACATCTCTGGCTGGATTAAGCAAAGACCATTAACCGCGTGAAATAACGTTGAATTTAAACATTTAAACATTTTAATTTTAAATGCTCTTTACGTCAGTCAGACAGTGATCTAATCGTTATACGATGATCTATGCTCTAATTTGAACGAAGCGGATGTTCAAATTATAGGAGTTATACTATATATATATATATATATATATATATATATATATATATATATATATATATATATATATACAGTATAACTCCTATAATTTGAACATCCGCTTCGTTCAAATTAGAGGATGCTGTTCAAGTTTCGTGATAAAAAATGTGCTGTAGTTAACTTTCATTTTCTAAGAATTATGAAAGAGTAAATGAAATTCATTGCTATATAATACTTCAATAATATATTAAGTTGAGTTTACGATATATTGTAAGTAAGAATTGTTAAATATTATTACCAGGAACAAAAACATTGAAAATAAATTAAATCTACTCTTACTTGTTACGTATTTATTACCTAAGTTATCATCTACAGAAATACATTTATGTAAAATACAGTTTTTTTTATTTATTCATTGAATGAGTCTCATTGCAGTTTCTATTTTCATCGATTGAGCTCTCGGGCGCTGCCATTGTATTCCGTAAGCGATCACGAAAATCTACAATTTCTTGGTTCTGTAGCTTTTTTATGATTATATCTCTTCGGAGTGGCATTGCTTGCAAAACATAGTTGTCACTGAAGCAAGGACTTTTTTTTAGGAATTTTATAACCGTCTCCATAGACTTTTATGCATCATCAGCGTGTTCTTGGTTCTTTACATTAGGGTCAAGAGAATGGGAGCTGTCGCTATTTTCATCACCATTACTGTCTTCAGGATATTGATCAGTAGTTTCCTCATCTTGTTGCATTCACATTTAAACATCATTTGCATTAAGTGATTTAAGAACAGCGTGGTTGGTCGGTAACCGTTTTGTTTCAAGAATTTTTTCTAGACCAGATGTATTCTCTGATTCTTTCAGTTCAGAAGCCTTCGGCGTTTGGCATAATTTACCCCATGCTTTTGTTAATCTGCATGCTCGAACTTAGTTCCATGCACTTGCGAGATAAAATATGGCATCTTTGATAGTAAAATGGCGCTGAAAATCGCTTATACTCACGATACTATTTATCATATTCATCATGAAATCATTTCTGTAGAAACATTTTGTTCCAAATAATCCCTTGATCCATAGGTTGGATGAGGGAAATCATATTAGGTGGTAAGTAGCACAAAAAAATATTCCCGCAAGATGACACTAGTTCTGACTCAGGCGGATGTGTTCTACAATTGTCCAACAGAAACAAGCACTTTGAATCAGGTTTACCTAATTCCAGAAAACGCCTCTAGACAACTGGCACAAATTCTTGCAAAAACCATTTTTTAAACAACTGTTGATTCATCCATCTATTTCGTGAAGAATAATAAGATACTGGCAAAGGCGAAACTCCTTTCAATGCTCGGGGACACTTTGATTTGCCGATGACAAGAAGCTTAAGTTTATGAGTTCAAGAAGCATTAGCGCATACCATCACTGTTAGTCTTTTTTTTTTTAATTTAATTTGAATCCTTTTATTTTCTGCTCCTCGGATCGGGCTGATATTTTTGTAGGTAAGCACTTCCAATTTACGCCACTTTCATCAGCGTTGTAAACATCCTCTGGTGTTAAACCATAATCGGCAATTATCGTCTTGAATTTGTCACAATAATTTGATGTTGCGTGTGTATCAGCAGACCGTTGTTCGCCTGACATTGTTAATTGTCTTATACCATGTCTACTCTTAAAGCTCTTAAGCCAGCCTTCACTAAATTTCATATCTTCTGCGATATTCAACTCTTCCTTAAGATATTTTGCTTTAGCAATGAAGATGGGCCCAGATATTGCTACACCTTCATTTCGTTTTGCTACAAACCACTCATGCAATATTCGATCGAATTCAACTTGCTTTGGTTTGCGAAGAGTTCTTCTTTTGACGTGTCTTTTATTTGAAGAGAAAGGAGCAGTCTTCAATATTTCCTCCTTTTTCTTTTTGATGTAAAATAGTGTACTTCTTCCAATCTTATAATTTCTCAATATAATGCTATTTTCAACTCCAGCATCTAATTTTTCTATAATTTGACGCTTTTCGAGTAAAGTCAGTGTCACTTGTTTTCTTTTAGAGTTGCAAGCCATTGTGATGGGTTGTTTTACACTATTTTAAATATAGCAATCTGAAAAAAAAATTAATTATCAATAGCTAATCTACATTAATTACATAGTACCGATATTAACATTTCTGTGCAATATCTGACTAAACCATGTAAACAGTTTTATTGCAACTCCGCATCAAATATGCTAATACAATTTCAATGATGAGACAGTTCAAGTTTAGAGAAAGTCCAGGTTTAGAAGAAGTCCAAATGAGGCGAAGTCCAACTTTGGAGGAAGTTTAAATTAAAAGAGTTTTACGAGGGGTGTAATGCCCCTGGCCCACTTCCTATAGCAGTAGAGCAACGAAACTTGGCACAGTTATTAGTCTTTCTCTACATAGGAACCACCCAGAGTTATGCATTTCTTCCATCGTTTGATGCAGCTCTGGAGACCGTTTTTGTAGAACACCCCAGGTTGGTCCTCCAACCACGACGTGACTTCAGAAATCAAGGCTGCATCATCTAGGAAACGCTTTCCTTTCAAAAACACTTCATGGATGGGACGAGGTGAAAGTCAGAGGGTGCAAGGTCAGGAGAGTAGGGAGGATGGGGAGGATTTCATAACCACACGCCCGTGCTTCTGATCTAGAAACATGCGAGTTGTGGACCAGAGCGTTGTCTTGCAGTTAAAGTTAAGGCAGTTTCGTTAACTTGTGCAAAAAGTTGGTAAAGGTTCTCATATATATATATATATATATATATATATATATATATATATATATATATATATATATATATATATATATATATATATACAATTATTTTTAATACCTACAGGCACAGGTGTTTCATCCTTACCAAACCGAATCATCAGTGCAGGAAGTTATGATTGCCGCTGGTCATAGAATTCGAACTCCGCAACGAAGCTATCTCTATACAGAGGGTGAGAGTAAGAGAGGGAGAAAGAGAGATAGAGAGAGCGATAGAAAGACAGACAGATATGTCCGATTTGCGCGTTTAAAAAAAATTGTGCGTGCATATGTGCGAACGGGAATTTAGTGTCTTTCAAAAAATATATATTACGTTCGTTCATTCTAGATCTTTTTCTTCTCTACATCCCCCTCCCCATTCACACTTGCTTTGCATCTCTCCCTTCTCTCCCATTTACCGTTTTCCTATCGTGGGTGGGGGCGGGGGTTAGTTTTATTTGTCCCTTTTCTTTGCCATCCCTTTCTAAATACGTTTGGTAACCGCGTGTGTACCGGCTCCTCCTGGCAGAAAAAATTAAAAACGCATTTGTATTCTTGTCAACTCCATCCCCTCCACCTTGTTCCTGTTTCTTATACCGCCTTTTTCAGATATCTTTCAAGTATCAGTGGCTTATCTACTTGGGCGTGCACGTCCGTGTGCGCGGCGGAGGTCCTGTGTAACTCGGTGAACACCACGAAGAAGCAATGGGTTATGTTCAAGATTGTCTACTCTTTTTGTACTTCCATTTTCTGCTCCGCAAACGAAACGACGGCGACAAGTAAGATATGGTCCCTTCTGATTAATGCTTATCTTCCTCTCACATAACGTGAAATACCCACTCCCCTTAATTTTCCCATTGCTCCCAGGTCCACTCTGACCCGGAGTGGTAGTACCTGTTAGGGTCCCAACTATGGGTTAAATAGAAACCAACGTGAAAACAACAAATATATTCTATTAAAAATATTTTCTTCAAAATCTTTGGGTTCGGCATTAAATAACCCGAAAAGGGTTGATATGCCGTAAAACAAAAACAACCAACAACCAACCCTTAATTTTCCATATTAAGAATGGCTTTCTTGTCCGCTTGGCCATGTCTGTTCAGGCAAATAGACAGTAGAAACAGGAAGTCAAAAAGAGTGGACACTCTTGACGTATAACCAAATATAG
>NC_136491.1:112709454-112719454 GCF_053919585.1 Euprymna scolopes
GCCGTCAACACTACCAACGAGCAGTGTTTTATTCAAGTCTGCTAACTATTCGGCGCTTTGTCTCTGACAGGATCGTTTTCTCACGTGGATTATTGTTGGCATCTGCTTTTCCTAGAAGAGGCATCTTAAAGCCACACACAAGGTGGCAGCAAGGGATTCGAACCTACGCCTCCGCAGAGACTGGTGACTAAAAAAAAAAAAGAAAAGAAAGGCACCTATAAGCCACACATGTTACATATATCATAATACATTTTTTATTGTTCGTAGCTTATCACCTATCACACATATTTCTGCTCGTACGTATGTTATCACCTTTTACATATATTTATTTTTTTACCTATCACATTAATTTCTGGTCATACGTTATCACCTTTCACACACATATTATAAATTTGTACGTACTTTATCACTTTGTTAGTCGGACTCAAGTCATATATTTTTTCAGCTTTTGAAATCACTACTATAAATTGGGTACGATATAATAACCAATAGAGAATTGCCTCTATAATAATAAATACTAAATTTGCATAAATTAAAATATATTTTAGCGTATTTTACGATCGGGCAATGCCGGGCGGTGTGCTAGCTATCTCATGAAAATATGTGGACCCCGTTTGAGTTTACACTCCTTGAGGGCATAGAACAAATGAGTGGTTGAAAGCGTAGTGGGTGCCTTTTCTATGCTTATCAGCAATACCCCCCCCCCATGCATACACTTTTACCCTTCATTTCCTTACCGGGTGCACGGACACGGGTCACGTATCGTTGTGTGAGTCGGGTTTGTTATGAGTTCAACTTGGATTTCATACTCAACAGCACTTAATTCAATAGAAGGAAATATCTTACTTATATTTTTTTTTTCATTGAAAAGGGAAAAATATTAAATATCATCGTTTTTTTTAATAAACTCCCCCATCTCTCTCTCTCTCTCTCTCTCTCTCTCTCTCTCTCTCTCTCTCTCTGCAATTAATAGCTCGTTACTTTTCCATTAGTTAAGGACTGATTGGCAAGAAGAATGTTTTTTGTTTTGTTACGCAGTGAATAAAATTGCATAAAAACATAATGAAACGAGTCTTATAAGTAAATGGCATAACTTAGTTTATTTCTTAACTCTTAACATACTTCCCCCCCCCCAAATCGTAGTTGGACAGATGTCCTACATTAAGGATGATAATTACACTGTATAAAAGCATAAGACCATGCTGGCACACCGATTCATTTTATATTGCCGAAGTTAAGCAACGTCGAACCTGGTCAATACTAAATGCGTTCGCATCTGAGAATACTAGACATTATACGTGGAAGGACAGCAACATTTTCAAAGTTAACATTGTAAACACTTTTCTCGCTTCTACGCCATGTTTCATTTCAAACTTCGTGTTTGTGACGTCTTATCTCGACACGTAGCCCTAACTCTAGCTTCTAATGGAAAATTTCGTCTCCTTACTTAAATTAGCCCTACGTGGAATATTGTATGTTACATTGAGTTTTACGTATAACCTTGATACATTTTTTTTCATGATGTTTATTATATACAACTGTAACATAGACCCTTAACTTCTTTAAGGGGGGGTCACTGTTCCATCAAATTCATCACGAACGAATTTTCGTTACATAACAAATATGGCCTGTGCATATGGTATTGTGTTCTTGTTATGCTTTCTAATAGAAACGAGAATATGCTGTTTCTCTTCATAGTAGCAATGCGTAGCCGTAGCAGTCTGCATAATACGGCGATATCTCTCCACATGCGTGTTGACAGTGAGCATATAATAACAATAGTATATGTATTCGTTTTGGGTCTTAATGTTTTTGTAGTTTTATTTGTTTTTAAAATTTTTGGTCAATATGCACTGGTTGTCCAACCTCCAAAGAGTGTTTATTCCGAAAGCTGTTGTTAACATGGGGAGTTTGGGAGTGTTTATTCCGAATGCCGTTCTTAACATGGGGAGGTTGGGGGTATTTATTCCGAAAGGTATTTTCTTACTTTCAACTTCCCTGTAATAAAGTCTTCGGGTGGTCCCCCAGTGCACTTTCACCAAATTTTCTTAGTATTTCACGGTATGAGTCCTTCCCAACTCGTTCCCTGTAGAAATAAAGGAATAGAAATAAAGTATAGGAGAAAGAAAGAAATAGAACGAGCGAAAAAGAAAGCAAGAAAATGTGAAGAGAAATAGAGTAAGAAAGCAATAGAAAGGGCAAAGAGAAAAAGAGAAATAGAAAGGGAGAAATAGGGAGATAGAGAGAGAGAAATAGAGAGATATAGAAAAGGGATAGATAAAGAAAGAATATAGAGAGAGGAATATATTAAGAAAAATATATATGTAAAGAGAGAGGAGTTTAAAAGAAATACGTTCTGCTCATCAGAGGAAAAATATTAGCCAATGAATATTATAGCGAAGCTATGTATTTGCTAGTACTGGCATAAATTGAAACAGCATTATATGAAAATTAGGTATAATTGTTTTAGTGCAAAGTGTTCATGAAAAAGAAAAAATCAAAAAGTTGAATTAAAAATCCAGATGAAGTGGTTAAGTGTTTTCAAGACGAAATGGTCACAAGAGTCACTGTTCCCATGAGAAGTAGTCGGATTTATACTATTGACAATAGATCCAAATTAAAAATCCAAAATGTTTGTAAAAATCCAAAATGTGTTTAATCCAGATATGTAGAAAAAATCCGTTTGTAAATAATCGACAAATAAAGATTGTTTCAAATCGTTAAAGATTTTTCACTTAGGGAAATTGAGCCGGCGTAACACAACTTCCATGACCGTTTATACGGTTATGTAATAACGGAAAACTTGATTTCAAAAATACAACGGATATAAATTACAACGGAATCGGAAGTGAAAAAAGAAAAAAAGGAAAAAACAAAAAAGGAAGGAAAAGGTTGTGTGTTCATGATCCAGACAGATTGTCCTTGCAATAATTAGGTCATGCATCAATATGCGCACATTTGAACTACGTAGATGTGGTCTAGACAGAAAACGTGATTTTCATTAGATAGAATAAAAAAGAAAAAGTGAATGAAAAATATCAGCGTTACTATAGACATAATCCAAATAATAATAATAATAAAATAATAGGGAATATAACTAAGCTGATAGAAAATGCAATTAAAAATTGGAGAACTGACAGCTGACGGACCACACATAACTGAAATCAACATACAAAGAGGAATCTTTCAAGGTGATTCCCTATCACGATTACTGTTCATTATAGCCATGATGTCCCTGAACAACATCCTAAAAAAAATGGCAAGCCGAATATAAGTTCACTAACGCGGAAGAAAGAATGAACCAAGAAGAATGTACATGGATACCTGAAGCTGTTTGCAAAAACAAAGACAGAACTAGAAACACTAATAAACACGACCAGAATCTTTAGCCAGGATATTCAAATGGAATTCGGCATGGAAAACTGTGCACTGCTCATTGTGAGGAGGGGAAAACTAGAAGCAACAGGAGGTATATTACTACTCAATCAAGCAGAAATGAGGGCACAAGGCGAACATGATAGCTACAAATACCCGGGGGTGCTGGAAGCAGACGCCATCAAAGCAACGGAAATGAAAGAGAAAATTGAAAGGAATACCTCAGAAGAACAAGAAAACTCCTCGAAACCAAACTAAATAGTCGAAACGTAATTAAAAGAATAAACACGTGGGCAGTGTCATTGATATTCTGGACTTTTTATAAATTGGACCAAAGAAGAACTAAGGAATCTCGATAAGAAGACCAGGAAACTAATGATGATGCACAATGTACTATACCCGAATGATGGTACTGACCGACTATATGTGAAAAGGAAAGACGGAGGAAGAGGGCTGGTCGGTATAGAATACTGTGTGAATAACACGAAAAAAGAATTAGCAAAATACATAATGTAGAACACCGAAAGAACAATTACTGCAGCCAGAGACACGGGAGAAACAAACAAGATAGAAAAAAAAAACGAGGAATAAGACGAGAAAAGAAAATGGGAAGAGAAACAGCTACATGGACGATTCGTAAGGATTACAAAAGAAGAGACAAACGAAAACACTTGGAAATGGCTACAAAAAGGAAACCTTAACAGGGAAACTGAATCACTAATAACCGCTGCACAAGATAATGCAATTAGAACCAACCACCTCAAAGCTAGGACCGACAAGACACAAGAAAATAGTAAATGCAGACTCTGCGGACAAAGAGACGAAACAATGAACCACATAATAAGTGAATGCAGCAAATGCCAGCAGACCACAGAGTGAAAATCGAGAGGAATGAGAAGCGGAGCAAATACACGGAACTGCCCACAAAACTCAAGGGGATCTGGAGAATGAAGAAAGTAAAAATAACACCACTAATAGCATGAGCGCTAGGAACGATACCAAAGAACTTTGAAAAAAGAATGGGAGAGATAGGAATCAGAGGGATGACTGAGAAAATAGAACGAATTTCAATAATAAAAACTGCAGAAATATTAAGGAAACCCCTTGAATGTGGAGACTAACACCACACATAAAATACACACAAACAGGACCCAGAAACGGTTCAGATGCAAAACACAAAGTAACATCTCATGAAAACTGAAACTGTATAAATGAATAAACCGCGCCCACTTTTTTCTGTGAGTGTCACCATAAACAAGCCCCACACCAAATAAGGATAGTCAAGGAGGAGGGGAAGACAGAGAAGAGAAAGCACTATCCAGACCTCCACTGGAGATGTGCAAAGAAGACTGGGACTTTGGGGAGGCTTATTGTCATCCAAATTCCAGTGAACAATGGTCGCCGCCAATAAGAAAATCAATGGTAAGCGGATGTTGCGATAAAGCAAATTACTTTGCAAAGGTTGTCGAAATAGTTGGAGAGTACTGGAAATCAGGGGAGACTTGTTGTCACTCAGACTCCAGGAAACACCACTAGTTGGTCTCAAAGAACAATCTGTGACGATGGCTTGTGTGAAAACTCCTCGTGAGTAAATAATAATAATAATAATAATAATAATAATAATAATAATAATTTTTAAATATAAGCTGAAAGTAATTATAATAAAATTAACAGTAGTTTAAATATATAGATGAATGTAAAATAAATCATAGGATTAGGAAAAATAGAAATTAGGTATTGAATTTCATTTTTATAATGTTTGGGAAAGTCTAGGACATTATTTTAAGGTTATAATTAAATATACAAAAATTAGAGGTGACTAGAGAAATTAAAGGTAATCAAAGGGTGAATATCATCTTATGGGTAATCAAAGTGATTAGTGTGGTGGAGAAAACAAGAAATTAAACAGTAAAGGAAAAATTATGGGTTAATTTTTCAGAAAGTAAGCTTATCGATGTGATGTGGGATGTGAGAGTTATTTCAAATTGGTGATTAAAAAGCTTTCCTGAATGAATTGATGCTAAGTAATTTTTAAATTGTATTTGTATTTTGCCTTATGTTTGCATTGGAAAATTAGTTAGCTTTTCGTATTGATCACATTTTTACTTTGAGAGGTGTTATCCTAACAGCCTTAGAAATTTGCAGAGACCAGAAATATTAATTTGCTAATATGTTTCCTCCGATGAGAAGAACGCGGATTAAGAAAATGTCAATGTTTCTTATTTGAGTATCCTGACGAACAATAAATCCATGTAAAATATAATTTGCAATCTTAATTGTGTTCTCCTATGACAAGCTCTATTTCCTATCTTGGTTTTATTGAGCTTTTCATTTGGTTGGGATTACTATATAAATATTAATATTTATATTCGCTTTAAGTTTACAGAAGCTTTTGGCTTGTAAACTTAATTTTTACTTCTTGATTTTTATATACATACTAGACTACACGTGACCCGTTGGGTAAGTATGTTATATTAGCTATGGAATTAATCTATGAGCGTGACACTTATGACAGAAAGAAAATAGTTTCTATGAAAGTATATTAAAATGAAGAAAGAATATAGATAGATTTCTATGAATCATCCTGATTGTAATTGTTTATTTTGGGGAAAAAAATTAAAGCAATTGAATTATAAGTGGTTTGCCATAGTTATAGGTAAATGTGCACTGAACAGATACCATAATACTTAAAGTTAAATTCAAATTTTGATATATCTTTTAATTTAAACGCGAAAAAAAACTCAATTAGGACGCTGAAAAGTACACAGTAAAACAATACGTTTTATTGTCGCGTTGATTATTTATTGTCACGCAAATTAAAAAAAAACATTTTCGGGGTTATTTATTTATGTTGGTAGTGTAGAAGAAAATGTATGAATGTTTTTTGTTGTGTCTGCACAAATAATTAACAATAACAAGGAAAGTAAAGGTATAACAATAATATATTAGGAAGAGAAGTTATATACATATTTACATGTCTTCAGATATACTTCAGTTGGAGATATTCCAGCAGGTGGCGTGTTGCATGTCTTACTGGAGGCATCATAGGCGTCAGTTTTTGTTTACTACTGACGCATATATCAAGTAGTCCTGCTCATCAGTTTTCTTAAGATTCATACATAACCATCTCTTGTGGAAAAGAGACATGTTCGGTTCGAATAACTCCTTAAGAAGCTTTACGGTCTCAGCGAAATCTAACTGATTCGTTCTCCTTGGCAATATGAAATCAACAAATTTGCAATGTTCACTGGTACCAAACTTTCGAAGTAAGAAACTTACTTTCTTTCCATTTTGGCCAGTTTTCGCAGTCTGTTTCGAAAATATCTTCATACCTCTTGAAGTATGCCTCAAAAGTTTTATACTCTTCCGGTAGGTATGTGAATACATCTATGCTGTTAACAATTGTTGTGTTGGAGAAGGTTGTATTACTTTCTTGTATGGAATTAGCTGTTAATCTTTCTAACAGTTCTTTCTGTTTAAGTTGCATCTGCGCGAACCTTTCTTCCTGCCTTTCTAGGCATTTTATGAGTCGTTCATTTTGTCTTTCGTCTCTTTCTGCGTGTAGCGCTTGCTGTTCTTTTTGTAGGATCTGCTTATTCTGCATGAACTGTGTCATTATTTTAGCAAATTCCTCCATCTTGTTTTTTTTCAAAGATTAGAAAAATCAGTCTATTTTACTAATTCACTTTTTACAATAACTACGAACAATCGTTTTTAGGTTCGCTTTTTTTTGTGTCAGCCGAATTCTATCAATATATTATTTTTTGCGTTGAACCTTTCTTTTTCCCTTTTTCTATTGAGGGATAAAAAAAATGTATTTTATTTTTTTTTGTCTTAATCCGTTAAGCTTTCATTACGTACAAGAATTCTTTTAAAAAAAAAATCCTGTCTTGGTACAGCTGAAAAAAAAATCACTTTTCTCCTTAAAGACAATTTGCATAATTTAGTTCACGGTGTACTAGCGAAAACACTTTTTTTTTTCTTTGACTTTCGTAGTCACTTTGAAATGGTTATTGGTATTTTGCTTCCAAGTATCCAGTGTTCGAATATCTCGTTCGACAATTTTGTAGTTACTTTCGTTTGTTTTTCTTTTGTTTTTTGTTGCTGTTTTTTTTTTTTTGACAGTGATAACTTTCCGCGTAAATTATTTTTTGAATACTGTTGCTGTGTCTAACAGTGAATTCCCGAGTAAATCTTTTTTAAAATCCTCGATGTTACTGTTGTGTTCAACAGTAGATTTTTTTTCTTCGAGTACATTTTTTTTTTCAATCTTTCGCGAGTAAGTATTTTTCGTACACCACTGTTGAGTTTAGTAGCGGATTTTCCCGCGTAAGTCTTTTTTAAAATTCTTGAGACCACTGTTGTGCTTAATAGTGGATTTTATCCTGCGTAAGACTTTTTTTTTTTTACATCTTCACCCCAAACAAGGCAAATTTCCATTTTGGTGTAGGGGGCTACTATCAGGGGGAACAACTACTGTTGTACTATGTAGGGATATGGGCATATAGATGTCGGTTCACGTTACACTTGAACGTCTGCACGTCAGTACTGTTGGGGAAGCAGGGACCTGGAATGGAATTCCAAAGTCTAGCGGTTCTGGGGAAGAAATTATTGGTGTAGAAAGATTTTTTACATCTAGGGATCTCTACAGTGTGGGGGTGGGATTTAGCAGCCTGTCGGGTTTGTCGAGGGTGCTCACGTCGTGGGGGCACAAGTGATTGCAATTCGTCAGAGCATTCACCACTAAAATACTTGTAGAACAGGCAGAGGGATGCAACATTTCGTCGATGAGACAGAGGCTGAAGCTTAGATGCCAGTTCAGGGCTTATCAGGTTTGCGGCTCTCTTTTGAACCCTGTCAAGGAGCGAGAGACTAGTAGCAGATGCGCCAGGCCAAATGTGACAGCAATACTCCATACATGGGCGAATGGTGGCCTTAAAGAGGTACAGGATACTTTCGGGTGTCAGTAGTTGTCTAGCACGGTAGAGAGAGCCCACCTTTCTTGCAGCGGCCCTGGTAATGCCTTCAATGTAATTGTTCCAACTCATGTTTCCTGTGAATGTTAGGCCAAGGAGTTTGAAAGATGGACTCTCAGATAAAGAGTCGTTGGCCATTGCTATGGGTGGTAGAGAGAGTTTCTTGTAATTATTGACTGAAACTAGTTTAGTCTTGGCGGCATTGAACGTGACCAGCCATTTTTGTCCCCATTCCACTAGAGATTGGAGGTCTTCCTCTAGTGTTTCTGCCATTTCTTTAGAAATGTGTTCATTCGTCTTCCTGTCGTGCCTGTTATAGATTGTAGTGTCATCAGCATATATACCCATCTCAGAGGCAGTTTTGTCGGGGAGGTCATTTATGAATATCAGGAACAATAGAGGTTCAAGGATAGACCCCTGGGGCACTCCCGCATTTATATCATATTGTTTAGATGTACGACCGTCGAGGACAACCTGGACTTTTCTCTTATCTAAGAAGGATTTAATTATGTCATGTATTCTTCCATTGATACCGTATGATCTAATTTTCCTGAGGAGACCCTCATGCCATACCCTGTCAAAAGCCTTAGATATATCTAGAGCTACCGCTCTGCCCTCTCCCGCTTTGTCCAGTGAATGGTATATGCGTTCAGAGATTACAGTGAGGATGTCTGCTGTGGAACGGGCATGTCTAAATCCATATTGTTGGTCAGTAAGAAGTTTAGCATCTGTAAGGTGATGGACTAGAGCATGGTTAATTAAGGTCTCAAATATTTTGGCAAAAAGTGGGAGGAGGCTAATGGGGTGATAATTTAATGGGTCAGTCCTTTCGCCAGAATTCTTGAATACTGGTACCACAGAAGCAGTTTTCCAACAGCTTCATTAAGGCATATGTTGTAGAGTTTAGAGAGAACTGGGGCTACTTCGGTTGAGCATTTTTTTAATAGCACAGCTGGGATGAGATCGGGTCCACATGCTTTTGAAGTGTCAAGGTTTTTTATGATGGCATGCACTGAGCAGGGGTGATTTTCAGATCGTCTAGCGTGGCGTCTGTCCGCATAGGAAAGTCAGGTAGGGGTGGTAGGAAGGATCCAGTGTGGAGTTTGAGGCAAACCGACTGGCAAGTATGTTAGCCTTCTCGGTTGCTGAGGAGAAAACCTCGTGATTGTTGGTTAGTGGGGGAATTGTTGATTGCCCATTATTTATTACACTGTTGTAGATTTTCCAGAGGTCTCGAGTTCCTAGTTTTTGTGCTTCGGTGCGTTTTTTAGTGGTTTCCGTAAATTCTTTCTTAGCTGTCGCTATTTCTTACTTAACATTATTTCTAGCTTCTATATACTTCAGTTTGTTTGAACTGGACTTATGTCGGTTTAATCTGCGGTATGCATGCTGCTTTTGAGCAATGGCAGTTGCGCAAGTCGAAGTAAACCATTGGGGAGAGTGGGGCTTACTATAAAATTTCCGCATGGGAACATGCGCTTCGATTGCAGTTTTGAACCAGTCAGTGGTCTCGTTTGCACACTGTTCAGCAGGGAGAGAAAAAAATATTTCCCCATGGGGCATCTCTGATTAGTTCCCTGATGGCTTCCCAGTCAGCCTTTTTTCGAATTCTCGACGCTACTGTTGTGTCTAATAGTGGATTTTATCCT
>NC_136491.1:112724454-112746954 GCF_053919585.1 Euprymna scolopes
CGTGAAATAGTTGAGATAACGCAAATATAAATATAACCTCTATTATTTACGTTTAGAAACTATTGTGGCAATATTTACATGCGACTGTCCTAAAATAACGTTAAAACTGCATTTCCACATAGGGTTAGAATAAGCACGTGTGTAGTAGAAAATTCCGTTAGAAGTGAAAAGTTTAGAATTAGAATTACGTTTCTGAATTTTTGAGATGAGGATTGATTCTTCGTATCATTTGGATTATCCGGACTATTATTTTCATTTTGAGTGCTGTTCTCCTTTGTTTTCATTTTCTTATCACTTTGTTTTTCTTGGGATGGGGCATTCTACCGGATGTTTAACATTCTCCCATTAGTTTAGTTACTCCAACCGAGAGGTCTTTTTAAGATTCTAACCGTCCCTTTAAGTGCTATTGTTTGTATTTCTTTTGCACTTGGTTCGCCAGGTATATTTACCAAATAGTTTTTTAAATTCGTTTTCATTTGCCCAATTGCTCCTATAATGACTGGTATGATTGATACCTTCTTAAGATTCCAGTTTCTTTTCATGTCGTACATAATTCCTTAGTATTAATATTTCAGACAATGTCATTATAAACCTTCTTGTGGTGTATCTTGTCGATCTCGGGAATCTTTTTGTCCAACTCGTGAATCTGCCGGAATTTTGAACGGAAGACTTTATTTAACCCATGGAAGTAACATCTTCTCGTCCAGTCAGCCATGACCCCATAGAAGTCCTCACTAATTTGCAGTTGTATACTTAATATCACTTGTCCTGAGGATTGAACCGTCAATAAAGCTCACTTTTAAGTAACAGTCTTCTGTGGATTGAAGGATAAATCTTTAGTACCGGCGATACAAGAAATATAATTACGAATTAATTAAGACTTCTACACGGACAGAACAAAAGCATATCTTCCCCCCTCTCCCATCCCCCTCCCCATGGATTAAATAAAAGTTTCCGTTTGAAATTCCGTGCAAATTACTAAATTGGACAAAAAGATTCTCGAGTTCGATAGGATATACTTGGAGAAGGTCGAGTATTATACAAGAAATCAAAACAGTAGTCCAAATAATAATCGAAATAGAACTACGTGTCAGAATATTACGTTAAAGAGAGTTATTTGTCAAAGACGCGTAGTGGATATGCTGAGAAAATCTTTCTCTTTTTTTCCGAGAGAGTCAGAAACAAAGGGAGAAAAGGAGTGTCAAAGAAAGGGAGATCTGAGTTTTCGATTCCTACTATACATATTCACCACTAATAAAAGACATACAACTATAAAAACAACCTAAGATATGGGAAATTTTAAATCAAGGGGAATGAATAGCGGCCAAGCCAAAAGAATCATCTACGAGGGGAGTGCAATAAGTAATGCCCCTGACCCACTTCCCATAGCAGTAGAGCAACGAAACTTGGCACAGTTATTAGTCTTTCTCTACATAGGAACCACCCAGAGTTATGCATTTCTCTCATCGTTTGATGCAGCTCTGGAGACCGTTTTTGTAGAACACCCCAGGTTGGTCCTCCAACCACGACATGACTTCAGAAATCAAGGCTGCATCATCTGGGAAACGCTTTCCTTTCAAAAAACAACTTTATGACTGGGAAGAGGTGAAAGTCAGAGAGTGCAAGGTCAGGAGAGTAGGGAGGAGGGGAAGGATTTAATAACCACACGCCCGTGCTTCTGATCTGGTGACATGCGAGTTGTGGACCGGAGCGTTGTCCTGCAGGAGGAGGGTACCTTTGCTGATTTTGCCCTGCCTCTTGATTTTGATAGCTTCCCTTAATTTCCTCAAAAGTGAAGCATAATAGGCTCCTGTAATTGTGGTACCCTTTGCCAGGAAATCTGTCATCACTACTCCGTCCTGGTCCCAGATGACTGTGAGCATGACCTTGTCAGCGGAGGGCCTTGCCTTCTTTGGAGGTGGTGAGTCCAAGTGCTTCCACTGCATTGACTGGGCTTTGGTCTCTGGATCATAGTGATGGACCTAGGTTTCATCCTGTGTAATAAGTCTTTCGAAAAACTTTGACTCATCTTCTTGGCACATCTCCAAATTCATCCTCGAGCACTCGACGCGTTCTCGCTTCTGGAATGGTGTGAGCAACCTGGGAATCCATCTGGCAGACACCTTATACATATGCAAATGGTCATGAATTATAGTTTCCACACACCCTGTACTAATCTTGACATCTTGGGCTATTTGGCGAATAGTAATGCGCCGATCTTCCAAAATGGCCACCTCGACTTGACGGACAGATGCCTCATCAATGGCAGAAGGAGGGCGACCAGGTGTGGGAACTGTTTCCACAGACTTCCGGCCATGTTTGAATTCATGATGCCAGCGTTTTACAAGGTCATATGATGGGGCATTATCACTATAAGTTTCTTTCATTTCATCAAAAGTCTCGTGTGGTGTGCGTCCTTTCAAATACAAAAACTGGATTACTGGTCGACATTCAACAGGCTCCATTTCAAACCTGACTCAGTTCCAACACCTGTAAACCACAATTAGTTCAGAGCTGTAATTTGCCACATAACCTGTATAGATATAAATCATTGCACATACAAAATTTCAGCTAGATCAGACAACTGGAAGTGGGTCAGGGACATGCCCCTCGTAACACAGAAACCGCAATTAATTCAGAGCTGTAATTTGCCACATAACCCGTAGAGATATAAATCATTGCACATGCAAAATTTCATCTAGATCAGACAGCTGGAACGCGGGAAACAGCATTCCCTTTCCCCTCACCACACACCTCCTAAAAAAACCTACTGCTCACATTCACAAAGTATACACCCCAATTCTTCCCGGAATATAGACCGCACCCAAATATCTTATAAAAACCAATATCATCTTGACACCCGTTTCAATATCAATTCTTTTTTTAGTCTGATGACGTGTTGTTCCTGAATTGGGATTTCACTCGAACATGTATGCACATATTTAAACAAATGATATTTGTATAATAAACAGATTTTATACCAGCTCTGTCCTGTATCGAACACTCTTTAATATCATGCGAATGTCATTGCATTTACATGTAGAAAATCAATCGATACAACCGGTATATATATATATATATATATATATATATATATATATATATATATATATATATATATATATGGCTTCTTATCATGGGGTCCCGATTTCGAGTCTCGCTAGATTCAGCCCCTCTGATGAGTCGTAGACGACGAAACACGTGTCAGTGAATATAATATATATGCCGCTCCCCATTTAAGGGGGTACCAAATTGGTCAAAGGGAAAATTATTCCCAACTCGCATTTATGTAAAAATGCAATTTCGTATGAATAATTGAATTCATTCAAAAAGTATCGCTAACAAAAACAAATAAAAACATCTACATAAAAACGCGATACATTTAGTAGTCAGGCGAGGCAGCCGCGTGGTAGAGGTTTAGGCTTTTATCATGGGGTCCCGATTTCGAGTCTCGCTAGATTCAGCCACTCTGATGAGTCGTAGACGACGAAACATATATATATATATATATATATATATATATATATATATATATATATATATATATATATATTCATATATATTCTTGTTATCCTTCTCATCAAAGGACATAAAGAAATCAGCAAATTATATTTGTAGCAATGCTAGAATTTGCTAGTTAAGGCATTAAGTGAAACCACAATTTATTGTAGTTATAAATTGCCAAATAAAAAAAGAAGTGCAAAAATGTTAGATATGTAAAAAAAAATATTATTGCTATCTTCTGAAATATACAATAAAATTATAAAATTATACAGCTTGGAAAAATGCCACAAAAACGTATGACATGCTTCAGACTGCTTTTTAGACATCAATTTTTGAGTGGCATAAGAGATTCAAGGAAGGCAGAGAGTCTGTATGGGATGGTGTGAGTTGATTGGACAAATAAAGAATCTCGTGTATAAGTACTGTCGTTTATGTCTATAGAGATAATAAGTGCACAGTTTGATGTCAGTGTGGGAACTGTACACACAATTATTCGCGAGGAACTGAAGATGTGAATCATTTGCACGAATACGCCAGTCCACAACTCCAGAAGCGGCTGAATGTCGATGGCGATTATTTTGAAGACTAAATATAAGTTACGTACATTGTAAAGCGTTTTATTTTTACTTCAAAAAAAGACAGAACTTTTGTGTCTCGTTGTAGGAAAAAGTACGTGTGTGAAGCGCCCGTGGAAACAAGTTTTGACGATAGCCATGTTGGCTTCTTGTACAAAGCCCTCCGGCGGTGTTTGCTGCCAGCCAGCAGGAAGAAAAAGAGAAGAAGAGTTGACGATTTGGCCTTTTATGTACTCGGTCACGTGATTGAGGGCTAGCTTGTGATTAGACAAGCCAAGGGAGACGGTTGATTTAAATCTCGAGCCGCGAGATTTCGCTCCTGTCTGCTATTGTAGCAAGTTTCGATTGTTACACCACTTTTTATTAACACGTTTATCTCTATATTTATAAATTTCTAACATTTCTCGCTCTAACAGGCTGTTTCTTCATATGTTGATCAATCGTATGCGACTGACATCGTATGGGTTAACTAATATTGCTTTGAAAAGGAACACCTTACTAATTCACTATTCATTTCTACTGTTTCCAATTTCAGTTATTATTTTCATTTTAATAAAACCCATACTTCTACTTACGATATTGTTTTTGTTTTTTAATTTGTGCTATCCTTTCCGGTCTTTTTTGGTCAGTTTACTTGTATATGAACTTATTTTCAGCAAGTTGCGATATAGTTACAAATTGTAAATTAAACAGAAAGCCCGTCTCCCGCAAACAACATACAACCGTAGCACAGCCAAGCTAACAAGTTAGTGAGTAACCTCCCCATCCTTATCCACCTCCCGAAAAAAATAAATAAGAGCAGGAGTTTCTCACTGTTTCCTCAATATTCCCGGGCAATGCCAAAACACGAGTCTACTGGTATCAGAAGATATCATAGACTGACATAGATAAGAAGTACTTGATATGACATGCTATGTTATTTTGTTTTGTCGCTGAAACCCATCACCGAAATTTCAACTTGTTCCCTTTCATTTTATTTATTTATTTATTTATTTTTATGTTTTTTTTGTTTTTTGTTTTTTGTTTTTTTCTCAGTCAACAAGGGAGGACGGACGAGTAGACGGGGGGGGGTGAAAGAATTTGTAAAATAAAATAAACAACAGAAAGTGGCTGAAGAAGGACTGAAAAAAGAAGAGGAAAATGAAAAGGGAGGGAAAGGAAGATGGAGTGGGTTGCAGTGTAAGAGACTAAATAGAGAATAAGGTTTTATTTGACAGAAAAACGTTCAACTCAAAAAAAAAAAATTAAAAAAACGTTCTTTTAGTCACATGCTTTGCGCACACGTGTTTGCAACGATGGAAGCTGTTTTTTGGAAGTGTCGTTGTTGTCAGATATTTCCTTGCATTCCTCCGGTCTTTTATTTTTCTTTGCTCACTTTTTTTTCTCCCCCCCCCCCCCCCGGATTTACGTTTTTTGAATTTGTTCTTCGTTTATGCTCTTTTCTCTCCGTCTTAAAAAAATCTTTGCATTTTTATTTTTTAAGTATTACATAAAACATTTTTTTTAACTTTGTATAGATGTTATTTTACTTATATTCATTTTTATTTATTTTTTAGCATGTTGTTACTTACTCAAACTCTCTTTTTATTTTGTGCACTTTTATATATTTCCTTGTTTATTTCCCTTTTTTCATTGAAAATGCCTTTGTTTGGTGCGAGAAACAATGGATATCCCCTGTATTTATGAGGAGAGTCGAACACGAAGCAGAAGTTACGCAATTTCCAACAGTACTTTCTTGTGTAGGCATTGCTCGAATATAATAAGCATAGACAAGCTCACAGATGGAAGGGCCTTAGAAAAAGTACAAAATTATATTTTATAGACTAATTGTGAAAACAAAAGAAAGTAAAGAGTTCGTAAAGAGTTTCCCAAGTACTAGATGAAAAAAAGGATTGTTTTGGATATTATTCCAATCAAACTAACAGAATCCATGGAAATTCCACGGAATGAGAAATATATTTAATCAACAAATATGTTCTGACAAAGAAGATATTCTTTTGGATGGGGCAAAAAAATTATTTTTTGGACGGAGAGAAAAACTAATAACACGCAGTAAATATGAGTTTGTTAACATTTCTATGAAAATAGTGTCGTAATTGTCTGTATTTTTGAGATGAGATGTTTTCATTTATTGAGAATATCGGACTGACTTCCTCATCTTGGTTGTTATACTCATAACGTTTTGCCCTCCGGCCTTTATATTGTGACATATGGCCGAGTGGTCCTAGACGTTTTATCAAAGTTTACAGTTACCCAAAGATTCTGAGTTCAATCCTGAAAGAAGGCAGTGAAAAGTAACATTCAAAACAGAGAATCAGCAACTATGTCCCAGAGCCTAGCTGGAGTCCGAACACGGTAACCCCGTAATAATAATAAAGGGTTGGGTTCGAGACTCCTAACAAACGGTTCCCCAGTTCGATACAAAACACTTGATGAAGGCCGGAGGGCAAAACGGCCGAAACGTTGTGACTATAACAACCAAGATAAGGAAGTCAGTCCGACAATCTCAATAAATGAAAATAGTGTCCATTGCATTCTAAATATAGAAGTGATCCAAATATATATATATATATATATATATATATATATATATATATATATATATATAAGTGAACGTGTGTGTGTGTACATTTCCCTACGCAATAACTCTGTCAATGTTAAGTCTACGTGCTCGAAATTTGATATAAAGGGTATTGAGATTTGGAAAAAAATCTTTGTAATCTGTTTTCGGCCAGAAATTTGATTGTTAAGGGGTCAAAGTTCAACGATTTGACCTTTAAGAACTCTACCAAATTCCTCCGCCAATTTTGGATTTAAACACTTGAAATTTTAGATATAGGTTCCTTGGACATGGATCTAACTTTATAACTTGATTTGAGCCCAAAACAATAAATTTTAAGGGGTCATAATAGGGGTCAAAGTTTTAAAAAATTGACCGCTTTTTTTTCTTTTTTTTTTTTTTTTGCTCAACATACACCTCCAAACACCCGGGCAACGCCGGGCTGAAATGCTAGTTAGATACATTTTTATTTTGTGCACTTTTATATACTTGTTTATTTTCCTATTTTCATTGAAAATGTCTTTGTTTTGGTGTGGGAAACAATGGATATCCCCTGTATTCATGGGGGGAGTCTATAACGAAGCAGAAGTTACGCAATTCCAACAGTACTTTCTTGTGCAAGCATTGCTTGAGTATAATAACCATGGGGCAAGCTCACAGATGGAAGGGCCTTAGGAAAAGTACAAAATTATATTTTTATAGACTAATTGTGAAAACAAAGAAAAGTAAAGAATTTCTCAATAACGTACTAGAAAAAAAAGTGGGGGTCGTTTTGGATATTATTCCAACCAAACTAACAGAACCCATAAAAATTTTACGGAATGAGAAATATATCTAATCAACATATATGTTTTGACAAAGCGGATATTCTTATGGATAGGGCAAAAAAAAACATTTTGGACAGAAAAAAACAATAACATGCAGTAAATATAAGTTTATTAATATTTCTATGAAAATAGGTCTATTGTGTTTTAAATATAAAACTGGCACAAATGAGATAAATTAATAAGCACAAATAAATTCTCAAAAAGTAATATTGTGCTACATAGTTCAATATAAATAATAAAATCACATTGTAAGAGACGATATTTAATTTACCCCTTTTTTCCAGCATCTATTGGCAGATAATGGTCTTCTTTTGCCATATTTCTTTCGCATGTCCCCTTTTTATGTAATGTTTCACTGGCTTCTTTCATCAATGAAGAATTACTGCATGTCGAAATTATTATGAGTCCCTTTCTCACACTGTTATAACAACGACCATATATATCATTATAATGATATTCGAAAACGAGGCTACATCAAAGTGAAATCAGTTCCATATTCTTGTCCAGAGTTAGTAGATTGTCGTTTTAAAGCCAAATTTCGCGAATTTGGCTTCTTTTGAAGCAGTTTGGCCTTTAAAAATTGGATTTGGTCTTTTTTTTCCAAGCGTAACGTACGTCCTAACTAAGTAAGGAACAAGCAAAATATTATATCGCTTTACCCAAATATCTAAAAAGTAAATTGCACAAAAAAGTTAACTTTTTACCTGTTATGTTAAAGAAAAACAACAAAACAATTCTATGCCAGAATTTACGCAAATTTATTCAGCATATCTTTTTTTCAAAAACCAATCTCCGTGCAAATTTAGAAAGCCATTCTTAGCATAAGGAGGGAGATACTTTGTTGAGTCTTTCTTTACTTGAATATAAGTTTGAGTTAATTCCTTTGACCATTGACCTTAATGAAGGCCGAGTGATATCACCGAGAAAATTGGCTTTTATTTCAAAAACTTCAAAAATACTTGATGAATGTACGTGATTTTTGGCGTGCTATCTTTTTTAACCCAACAAGTAAGCACGTGATAAACCACTTGTGCTATTTTGTTTATTTTCTTTTTTACAAGCAATTTTAAATGTTGGGGTGAAACTCGAGAATCACTTTGTTTTATCTGAAAAGAAAATATGAGTAGACATTTGTACTTAAATTTTCAAATCAATGGCAATGTAATTTGGTAGAAATACTATTAAACAGCGTAAATAGATCAATTAACAACATTGAAGAATTCAATAATTTTCAATTAAATGTTTATTTACAAACGTAATGTATCAAACCGGTGTAACAGAGCGCGTATGAGCTCATGTGAAAATATCAGAAGCAACCGAAGGATAGATGACTAGTGAAGGTGATAGCAGCAGCAGCCGTTGGAGTATGTATGTAAATTAGCCAGTGTGCGCGGGCTTGCGTCACAAGAAAAAGAAAAAAGGGACGAGGAGAGAAGCAAAGTGCGCGCCAGGGAAGATAGCTATGGCCCCGTAGTGGCGGTGAGAGACTTTTAAACTGGTATCGAAACGGCAGACGAAATGAACAGTAAAAAATAAAAAAAAAAAGCAAAAAAAAAAACATGGCATTGTTTGGAAAATGTGGTATTGTCGAATTGACCAATCCCTATTAATAGCTAATCATGCATTGAATGGATATCATAATATATTTTTGCAAGTCATCGTATCGGTTGGGTTGATTTTGCCTAATTTTGACGGTCGCGTCAGTGAGTAGGGGTAAGGCGTCAAGTTTTCTTTCATTTTCTTTTCCGCCTTCGCATTATGGTTTCGAGCCTGCCTACCTGCCTACCTGCCTACTACCACTTTTTTTCTTTCTTTTTTTTTTTTTTTTTTTTTTTTTTGCTCAACACACACCTCCAAACACCCGGGCAACGCCAGGCACCCAGGCTAGTATAATATAAAGTGTTGATGGTTAGAGGCGGAAACCCCTTCCTGCTCACCCTAAAGATAATCTAGAACACACTCCTAATTAAGGGAATAGATATCAAAGAGTTGGGGATATAAAATGAATATTCGTCTCCGTTTTATGCAAAACCTAAGTAAATGAACAATGCATATACTGGAAAAAAAAAAAAAAAAAAAAAGATTACAAGATCTAATCAAAATCGCATCAAAAATGCGACATATCTTTCTATTTTTCTTCCTCTCACACATATGCTCTCCCATAGGCATACGCGCACACATTCTCGCATACTCTCTATCTCTCATACTTATATATACAACATACACACATCTTCACTGTCTAACTCTCTCGTTTTTCATACCTAATCCCCATCT
Source organism: Euprymna scolopes (assembly GCF_053919585.1). Taxonomy (NCBI): domain Eukaryota; kingdom Metazoa; phylum Mollusca; class Cephalopoda; order Sepiida; family Sepiolidae; genus Euprymna; species Euprymna scolopes. The sequence continues at coordinate 112,734,195 of NC_136491.1, forward strand.
CTGTCTGTCTGTCTGTCTGTCTGTCTGTCTCTCTCTCTCTCTCTCTCTCTCTCTCTCTCTCTATATATATATATATATATATATATATATATATATATATATATATATATATATATATATATATATATATATATATATATAATCTGGGTAACAAGCCTCTTTTGGTAACTGTTGCAAATCATTTAGAGTTATCGCAACAGCCGTTTACCACGGAAACCTAAACTGACAGGATTGTGCTATCCTTGTTCATTTTTTTCTATTCTCTTATACTTTACGCGGCCACTTTCTTTAATACCAATCAACTTTTAATATTATTCTTGTATGTCGTCAGGCTTTATCTAAATAATCCCAATTCCTTTGGGGTTCGTCTTTCTATATCCCATCACCCTTTTGAGTTGCGTTTCAACCCAGCGCTATTTTTTTTTTCAACTTACCTGTGGTTGGTTACTGGCATCTGCTGATGTGGTTTGGTTTCCACCCTCAAGAATTTTTCTTTATATATTTTCGTGCGTGTGTAACGTCACAGGAACAAACAAACAAGGGAAAGAAATAAAATCTGATTTGGCGCCTTTTTTAAGTGCGAATGAAATGTATTTATTCGTGGTTCTTCCAAAACAATGCATTTCATTGTCTTGCAAAAGTCTTTTCGCAGACACATGTGCTTTTTGAAAAGTCTATCTCCTCGCCACCTCGCGCTGACCATTAGCCAGCGCTTTCTCGCCCTCATATTCACACGTCCATCTTGTCCGTCGCGCACTTTTTTCTTTTCTCGATCACGTGGTGTATTTTTCTCTCCTTTTCTTGCGACGCATGCTCGCGCATACTTGCTAATTTGCATATGTGCTTTAACGGCTGCTGGTAATACCTTCGTCAATCAGTGATCCCTCGGCTGTTGCTGTTTCTATCACACGCGCCCATACGTGTTCTGTTACACGTGGTTTGTATGGTGTCAATCCTTACTTTCACTTTTTTTTCCGGATTTCAAAGGCTTTTAAAAATGTTTGATATTACTTTACTTTTGATGTTCTATGGTGTTTTCAATTTTGTGGAAACTTCCATGTATTGACGTTTTGTTCTATCTCCTTCAACGTCGCTTTTGTGATTGCGAAGTATTCTATTTTTGGCAACTTTTTTTTTATTTCTTCTTGTTGACCATTATCATGTTTGGTTTTCTAGCTTGCTGAATTCATCTGTTCGTTTCTGAATTTTTGAGATGAGGATTATTTGTATTATTTAGATTACTCGGACTACTATTCTCATCTTGAGTGTCATTTTCACAACGTTTCGGTCGATGTAACCGACGACCTTCTTTAGGTGTATCTTGTCGTACTCAAGAATGTTTTTGTCGAACTCGGGAAGGACTCGTGGCGCAGTGGTTAGAGTACTTGGAAAAATCAACTATAAAAGTGATATTATCCTGAAGGTTCAATTCTCAGTGTGGGCGACTGAAAAATACAATTGTGAATTACTTAGGACCTCAGGGCTGACTGAACGATACATGCTACCCCTTCCCACCGTGAAGTAAATAAAGAATACCGTTCGAAATTCCATCGAAATTTCCGAGTTCGACAGAAACATTCCTAGTTCGACAAGATACACCTAAAGAAGGTCGAAGGTTACATCGACCGAAACGTTGTGAAAATGACACTCAAGATGAGAACAGTAGTCCGATAAATCCAAATAAGGCGAATTATATGTTCATATGTTAATATCCTGGAGAATGTTACGTTTCTTCTTCTTCTTCTTCTTCTTCTTCTTCTTCTTCTTCTTCTTCTTCTTCTTCTTCCCTTTCTTCTACTTCTTCGTCCTCTTTTTATTATTATTATTATTATTATTATTATTATTATTATTATTATTATTTTCTTTTCTTCACTCTTTCTTCCTCTTCTTCTTTTCTTTCATTTTTTTCTCTTTTCCTTTTCTCTTCCTCCTTCATCCTCGCCTTTCTTTTTTTACCTTCATTTTTTTCTCTTTTTCTCTCTTTTCTTCCACCTGTTCTCTTAGCATAGTACTTTTTCTGTTTATTTTTCTTCCTCATCTTTTTCTTCTCTTATCCTTCTCTTATTTTCTCTACTCTTATCCTTTTTCTTCTTCCGCCTTTTATTTTTATTTTTCTTCTCTTAATACTCCTCCTTCCCTTCTTCTTCTTCTTCTTCTTCTATTCTTCTTTTCTTATCCTCTTCTCCTTTAATTCTCCTCCTCCTTCCTCCTCTTCTTCTTCTTCCTTTTCTCTTATTTTCCTTCTTCTACATTGCCATATCACACCTGCAACAATTGTGTTTAAACTTTATACGGAATTGCGTTTTCAAATACGCTAGCAAGGCAATATTAACACCAAAAAGTTGTTTTGTTTGTTTGTTTAGTCCAACCAATGACCTTTGACACTAATTTGGCAACATTTTCTGTTGATTAATAAACAATGATTGAAGAATTTGATGTGTTATATGTCAACATACAAATTAACAGAACACAATTGGCTGAAAGTCGTAAAAACAGACAGAGCGTGTGACAGAAAAGTGTATACAACATATATAATATATTTTATGCGCATGTGTGTGTGTGTGTGTGTGTGTGTGTGTGTGTGTGTGTGTGTGTGTGTGTGTGTGTGTGTGTGTGTGTGTGAAAGGATAGCGTGTCATTAATTATAGAATTGCTCGACAGATATTCTTAAGACATATTCATTAAATCTGCGAGCTTGGTTAAAAAATACTGTTTAAAAGGTGACAGACCAGACTAATTAAGACTCTACTACAAAAATAAAAAAGATAGATCGAACCAAGGAGAGTTCAATAAATCATTCCTATTTACTACAACTAACCAGACTGAATTAATAAAAAAGAATACTTTACATTTTCGATTTTTTTGCATTTTTTTTTTTTTGTCCGACTTTTGTTTTTTCTTGGCACCTCTTTAATTGTCCAGCGTTCCGCTGTCGATGCTATATGAAAAGAAATAAGTATTTAAATTAGCAAGGCAACAAGACTAAAAAAAAAAAAAAAAAAAAAGAAGAAGGATACTTTGGTTCGTCGCAGAGAGAAGTAAGGAATACACTTCAAAATGTCTGACATCGTTCAAGATGGCGCCTTCGGGGACGATAGTCCTTTGCATGACTACAGCGAGGAACACAGGGTACGTTTAGAACGATCAGAACTATACATGAGTATGCTTGCGGAATTTAAGAAAATGGAATCTGTCCTAACGGTAAGTCTCTCTGTTAATAACTATATGTATCTAACCTCGATCTCCCCCCCCTCTCTCTTTCTCTCTCTCTCTCTCTCTCTCTCTCTCTCTTTCTTGCTGCTCCCTTTCTCTCGCTCTCATATATATATATATATATATATATATATATATATATATATATATATATATATATATATATATATATATATATATATATTATTTTAGTGATTCAATGAATTTAAAAAATTTATGGCGTGAAATGTTTGAGTTTCATATCAAAAATTTTTATTATTCTATGTAAGACAAAGAATACATTAGAAATATTTTAACTCCTTATCCTATATGATTTCGATGTCTACCATCTCTTCAGGGGAGAAAATATTAGCAAATAGCTTCATTATTATTTTCTCTCTTTACTATTTCTTTTTTCTGTCTCCCCTCCTGCATTAACACTTTACTCCCGTAATACTATAGGTTTATTAATAAAAAGATCCACCGAACCTATTAAAATCTTTTTTTACCGGACCCATTATACAACAAAGAAAAGTTACTCCGGGAATATGCCCAACTCGGATAATTACTTTGTGATGTGGATTACCCAAAATACAGTTTGGATCATTTTACCACGCTGCTTTCAAGGACAGTCACCTCAGATTTAACCGGGCAAATGTAAGCTTTTATATCTTTTTTTTTTTTTAACTTCCCTTACTCTATGACTTTTAATTACTCGATTCGATTTTTAATTATGATTTTCCATGTCTCACTGACTTTAGCAAATAGGGTGTATACCATTATAGCTATTTGCTAATATTTTCTTCCTTGAAGAGATGGTAGACATCGAAACCCTATAGGATAAGGAGTTAAAATATTTCTAATGTATTCTTTGCCTTACAGGGAATAATAAAAAACCTTGATATGAAACTCAAACATTTTACGTCATGAATTTTTTAAATTCATTGAATCACTAAAATTTAATCTATTTGCTTTATCTTGTATATCGAGCAATTCTTATTTAGATGGGATAATACTTATAGAAGTAATATTTTGTGAATCTTATAATCACAGGTTTCCATACCAGCTGATTGTTGAATAATTTTATTCTGAAGAATATATTTTTATATATATATATATATATATATATATATATATATATATATATATATATATATATATATATATATATAAAGAGGGAGGGGGAGACAGACATATACAAGCATGTATATGGACATACATAGGTGTATACATATATATATATATATATATATATATATACTACTGGGACAGTGGGGCACTATGTTGGGATTTGGGCAGCAAGATGTCGGTTCACGTTGCACTTGAACCTCTGCATGTCAGTACAGTTAGGGAAGCAGGAACTAGCGGTTCTGGGGAAGAAAGTACTGGAGTAGAAAGATCTTTTACATCTAGGGATCTCTACTGTGTGGAGTGGGATTTAGCTGCCTGTCGGGTTTGTCGAGGGTGCCTACGTCGTGGGGGCACAAGTGTCTGCAGTTCCTCAGAGCATTCACCATTAAAATACTTGTAGAACAGGCAGAGGGATGCAACATTTCGTCGATGGGACAGAGGCTGAGATGCCAGTTCAGGGCCTATCAGATTGGCGACTCTTTTTTTAACCTTGTCTAGGAGCGAGAGACTAGTAGCAGATGCACCAGCCCAAATGTGACAGCAATGCTCCATACATGGGCGAATGGTGGCCTTATAGAGGTACAGGATACTTTCAGGTGTCAGTAGTTTTCTAGCACCGTAGAGAGAGCCTACCTTTTTCGCAGCAGCCCTGGCAATGTTTTCAATATAATTGTTCCAACTCATGTTTCCTGTGAACGTTAGGCCAAGCAGTTTGAAAGATGTACTCTCAGACAGGGAGTCACTGGCCATTGCTATAGGTGGTAGAGAAGGTTTCTTGTAATTATTGAAGGAAACCAGTTTAGTCTTGGCAGTATTGAAGGTGACCATCCAATTATGTCCCCATTCCACTACAGATTGGAGGTCGTCCTCTAGTGTTTTTGTCATTTCTTTAGATATGTGTTCATTTGTTTTCCTGTCATGCCTGTTATAGAGTGTAGTGTCATTAGCATATATACCCATCTCAGGGGCAGTTTGTCGGGGAGGTCATTAATAAATATTAGGAACAATAGAGGTCCAAGGATAGATCCCTGAGGCACTCCCGCATTTATATCACACCGTTTAGATGTACGACTGTCGAGGACAACCTGGATTTTTCTCTTATCTAAGAAAGATTTAATTATGTTAAGTATTCTACCAGTGAAACCGTATGATTTAATTTTCCTGAGGAGACCCTTGTGCCATACCCTGTCAAAAGCCTTAGATATATCTAGAGCTACTGCTCTGCCCTCCCCCGCTTTGTCCAGTGAATGGTATATACGTTCAGAGATTACAGTGAGGATGCCAGCTGTGGAACGGGCATGTCTAAATCCATATTGTTTGTCAGTCAGAAGTTTAGCATCTGTAAGGTGATGGACTAGAGCATGGTTAATTATGCTCTCAAATATTTTGGCAAAAAGTGAGAGGAGGCTAATAGGGCGATAATTTAATGGGTCAGTTCTTTCGCCAGAATTCTTGAATACTGGTACCACAGAAGCAGTTTTCCAACAGCCCGGAAAGCATGATTCATTAAGGTATTTGTTGTAGAGTTTGGAGAGAACTGGAGCTACTATGTATATATAGGCATATATATGGACATATATATACATACATAAACATACATACATACACACACATATATACATGTATAAATATACATATATACACACACATATATACATGTATAAATATATACATATGCATATATATACACATGCATACTAATATATACGTACATATGTACATATATATACCTATATAAACATTTATATGTACATATACATACACACATATATATATACATATACATATTAGTCTTCGCACGAAAGAGCAGGACACAAAATGTTTTAAATAATAATAATAATAGAAAAACAATAACAAAGACTTTCACGAGGACTACTATTGACGGTAACCAATTATACAATCCTTTTGAAATTTTCATTTCAATTTTTCTCGTTATGTACTGAATATTTGTTAATGAAACCTATATGAAATATGTTCCTTATTAAATTTTAAAGATTTTCTATTCTGAAAGAAGTTTTTAAAAAATTTAATCTAAAAAGTTATTTTAAAGTTTTTTGTTAAAAAAAAATCAGATTTTCTCATTATTTAGACCTGTATTACAAAGAGGGGGTTGCAAAAAAATGAGTTGTGGTGTGAGGAGAAATACAAACTGAAACAAAGAGAATATTCAGACCTGTAATAATACAAAGAGGGGGTTGCAAACATGAGTGGTGGTGTGAGGAGAAATACAAACTGAAACAAAGAGAATATTCAGACCTGTGATAATACAAAGAGGGGGTTGCAAAAATGAGTTGTGGTGTGGGGAGAAATACAAACTGAAATAGAGAGAAGGAGAGTTTTAAAATATAATTTTAAAAAGATAAGATGCAAGTTAGAAAAGCATTTCACCCAAGGCATGAAAATTATTAAACAAAATGTTTTTACTATAGGCTTTAAAAATAAAGGTACAAGATTCAATTTTAAATTTATTTATTTTCAAAGAGCACTTTTATAAATTTTACAAAGTAAGGTATAAAAATTTCATTTAAATTGAATCAAAAAATTACCTTGGATTTATTTTATGTAATGTGCATTTTGTTGCAATTTAAAAACATTATCTTTCATCTAGCAATTAATGATATAGATATAAAATTTTCAATGATTTTTTTAAAAAGTGCAACAGAATGTACATTACATAAAATAAATCCAAGGTAATTTTTTTATTCAATTTAAATTAAATTTTTATACCTTACTTTGTAAAATTTATAAAAGTGCATTTTGAAGATAAATGAATTTCAAATTGAATCTTGTACCTTTATTTTTAAAGCCTATAGTAAAAACATTTTGTTTCACAATTTTCATGGCTTGGATGAAATGGTTTTCTAACTTGTATATATATATGTTATCTATTTGTTTTGTTTCGCTATACTTTTTGAATGAATTCAATTATACGAAAATGCATTTTTACCTAAATGCGAGTTGAGAATAACTTTCCCTTTTACCAATTTGGTACCCCCAAAATCGGGAGCGGATACATATACATATATGTACAAATGCATACATACATATATACATGCATATATACATGCATAAATATATGCATATATATATATATATAAAAGAGAAAGAAAATTAAAACTGTAAGTTGAACTTTACAATCAAAATTTATTGTTCGACTGAATACTCCAAAAACAATTTACAAAGTCCTTATTCCGCGGAGTTTCAAAGAATGCTATTCTTAATATTCTTCTCATCAGAGGACATAAAGAAATCAGCAAATTATATTTGTAGCAATGCTAGAATTTGCTAGTTAAGGCATTAAGTGAAACCGCAATTTATTGTAGCTATAAATTGTCAAATAAAAAAAATGAAAAAATATTGGATATGTAAAAAACTAATATAAAAACAAATTACGCATAATATTTCAGCTTGAATGAACCTCCTCTAGAGTTGATCCAAAATACCAAATAGTTCTTCACATAGAATGTATTCCAACATAAGTCCAGCGTGACAATGCATATAATTGGAAAGTTTTCAAAAATCCGATTGGAAAGTTTACAAAACAGCTGAAATAATGAAAGTCGTTTTTTTTTCGGGCAGTGCTGTAGTCCAAAGAGAAGTCTGTCCCTAGTCAAATGGGACCTAATAGTAAGAAAAGAGAAATCCAAAATGAGAACCTTCATCCTCGGTTTAAAAAGAAAAACTGATTTTAAACGGGGAAAAAACGTGAAAGCTCGTATTACTGTGACCGGAAATTGTCTAGACAGAATGAAACAGATCTTTCTATAAAGAAATTCGATGTCATTATTAAAAGTAAAAGTGTAGGAGTGATGATTATAATTTTTTCAGTGTTGCAGAATCATAGTTTATTAAGGCTGTCAAAATGCCATGATGATTATAAAGATGACATAATAATAATAATAATAATAATAATAATAATAATAATAATAATAATAATAATAATAATAATGAATGCAAAATAATTCTAATAATAGTATAGTCAATGATCATGGGTAATAATAATAATAATAATAATAATAATAATAATAATAATAATAATAATAATAATAATAATTTAGTAATTATAGTAAGAAATTTAGTAATAAGTATAAAAAACTAATAAAGATGTCGATCATAATAATGTTTATAATAGCAACAACAAGAATAGTGACACAAATGATATTACAAAGCGATATTGATAAAAGTAAATATACACATACATACACATATACATGCATGTATACATATATATACATACACATACACACACTCATACACACATACATACTTATACATATACACATAACATATATACACGTACTTACCCACATTTATACATACATAAGTACACCCATAAACATACAAGTACATATACATACACACATACATACACACATATAATATATATATATACATATATACATACTAATATACATATATAAATATACTTATATATATATACATATATATATATACATATATACATACATATATACAGTGTAGCCCGAATATAAGACCCGAATATAAGAAAAACGGATATAAGAGAGATTTTTTTCTGGTCCACAAATTAGAACCTGTGTTAATGTACAGTGTAAAACGGATATAATCCGGGTATAAGAGAGCTGTAGGAACCGGAGAAGAGGTCTCTTATATCTGGGTTACACTGAATTATTTAAAAAAAAAATTTACATATTTTTGAGGGGGGGGTGATCCGCTTTTGCTTATATTTCGCTTATATTTCACTCTTTATATTTCGCTTATATTTCTCTCTTTATATTTTACTTATATTTCACTCTTTATATTTCGCTTATATTTCACTCTTTATATTTCGCTTATATTTCACTCTTTATATTTCACTTATATTTCACTCTTTATATTTCGCTTTTTATATTTCGCTTATATTTCATTCTTTATATTTCGCTTATATTTCACTCTGTTCAGAAGCTTTATGACAACAGAGCACATCTAAATGAATAACAATTTAGGGTTAATTCGTTTATTTACATGATCGTGATACGAATTAATTAGTGGATTACCCGTTATGAGTAACCCTAACTAGTTTACAATAGATAATAAGCATTTACTAAGTTTTTAAATGTATATATTTTGAATCCTTTAACGAATAGAAAAATACTCAACAATTTCAGTTTATACGACTAATAAACGATGCAGTAGCTTATCCATAAAACCAAGATGGCCTCCCCTAAATATGAAATACATTTCACATGTAAAAGAGTAGTTTCGCACATAAAACCTTAATAAACCCTTCGCAGATTTAACCCCAGTTTACGTACAATATATGAATATTCGTTTAAAAAAGAATAAAATCCGTTTTTATATAAAAAAATAATTTTGTAGATGGAAACCCGATAGGAATAATAATAAAAATTTTAACTCGTACGAAAATAAGAATATAAAAAGTTTGCCCTTAAAACAAATATAGACAAATAAACACACGATGTGAATGTCATGCTTATTTCATTCTAAGCAAATTTTCTGATTTTTCTTATGAATATATGTCAAAATATTTCAATATTAACTTAAATATGTTGATTGTTCTACGTATGTTCTCTCTCTCTCTCTCTCTCTCTCTCTATATATATATATATATATATATATATATATATATATATATATATTATTCGCCTTTTATTCCTCTATAATTTCACCTGTTCATATTTGACTTTTAATTGAAGTATCCTAGTGTTTACGTCAATTTAAAAAAATAAACTTCAAATCGAGAAGGCAAAAGAAACACTGCAAAATGGAAAATTCTTATTTAAATGTAACTTTAGAACATTAATGCACACAAATATAATAGGAACACAATGAACTAGTTATTATTTAGCAGCATAGTCCTGCAATTTGACAGCCTGCAAATTTCGGAATATCATGCTCTTCAAGGAACCTCTTGACATTGCCAGCTGTGTGAATGGGAGCATTATCGGCCAAAGTAGGGTAGAAAATGCTGTCAACATGTTAATGTACTTGGTTGAATTAATTCGACCTTGCAAGCGATCTATAGGCCCTGGACCACTGGCACTAATAACTAGGGCTATAACAACAGAATATTCTTTTCACTTTTTTTTTTTACTCTCGAGTATATATCCGACACAGTTGGACACAGTTAATCAACCGAGAACCACATCAGTTTATATAAAAACATAAGATAGTAACGGATATATACTCAAGAGTCAAAACAATGAAAAGAATATGCTGTTGTCACAGCCCTACTAATAACGCCTCACTCCAAAACTGAATCTCCACTACCTTGCACAGTTGAAACGGTGTATCTAAGATTAAATCCTTCGTCCTTCCTTCGATGGACGTACTGTCTATCATCACTGCCTAACCTATTGAACTTGCTTTCGTCGCTAAAAATCACTTTCGACCAATATGAAGAATCATGATCTTCATAGCACCTGACGGCGCTTTCCTTTACAGAAATCATTGGCTTGTTCCTTGGAACACAGCCTCGCAAATTACATTATTTCAATGTTCTTAACTGTAAAAAGAGAGCACTTCTTAACAAAATACGCTGTTGTTGGATTTGGAGAGCCGTTTTAAATCTGTTTCTAAAGCTGTGGATCTTGATAGCATTGTCTTCCCTGTAAGAAGTAACTCTAGGACGACCAGATTTAGGGGCATCACGAACACAGCCGGTGTTTTGGTGCTTTTGCACAGTCATTCTTACCGTTTTCTCATCTCATTTCAATCTGCGGCCGATTTCTCGATTGGATAAATCAAAAAGGTTGAGAATAATGAGCTCCTGACGATTATTAAGACAGACTCGAAGTACATGGACTAAATGTTACGTTATATAACCTAGGAACAACAACAACTACGATTAGAGATACTAAAAGACGGATATTTTACGGTTATAGATGCTAACAGTTGGGTGTTTTAAGCTGGTTTTAAGCTCATTTGTTGCTGCGGGGGTTCATTTTTGCCTTCTCGAATTGAACCTATATTTTAAATTGACGTGAACACTGGAATACTTAAAGTAAAAGTCAAATATGAACAGATAAAATTATAGAGGAATAAAAGGCGGATCAAATGAGGTATAGTTTGTTTAAACAGTTACATTCAATTTACCTTGTGTTTGTGGTTTTAAAAAAATGACAAGTGCGAACTTTCTTTTTGGCGGCACTGTATATAAATGAATAAAAATTTACCTATTTTCCATATATATATATATATATATATATATATATATATATATATATATATATATAATTATTTTAACAAACAACATCGTAACTCACAAGAGCCATGACAGCCAACAAACAAGAAGTCCAAGATTCGAGTTTCGTCCTAATTTTGGCTTATCAGTAAGACATATCCGAATTTGGGATTCGAAGCCCGAGCCTCTTGCATGCGAGGTGAGTACTCTGCCATATGAGCAACCGCGCCACACACAAGAAAGTCTATTAACTAACACAGGTTAAGCAAACCGCGACCGAATCCGACTATGGAATGAACGTATTTCATCTCGAACAAGGGGTGTGGTCATTCAACCAGCTGAATAAACTCAAAAAGGGTTGATATGCCGTAAAACGAAACAATTAAACTAAACCAAAAAAATCCCGGTACCATAATTCATAACGTAGACCTCTACTAAAAGATGTTGTTTTTCAACATCAGGAGTCTGCTTTCCAACATTCTAGAGGTTGAAATCTATTTACAGGAGATCAAACCTGACCGGATGTTCCTGGGTGGAACCGGAAGTGACCGTGGTAGTTTCAAAATTATTCTGGCGTGACGTTAAATATCGCTAATGGACATGGAATCTGTGCTTACATCAGAAACGGTTTTCTATGTAGTAGAGACTTCTGTGAGGACTCCAAATTGACATTTATGTGTTTCTATGTAGCCTTTATATACAGCATCTCGTTCATCTTTGCCCTTTTCGTCCCACAATCAAAAAGTTACTATCTTTGAATGCAAAAATGATAAAATCATGTAGGACAGTGGATTTCGTAACTCACAATCCATGTATTCCATCAGTTCGAAGTGCTTTCCATTTCGCCATCTTTTTCTCAAATGCGTATTGAGGGTTTCTTCACTAATTTCAGTTTATTTTTCTTCGTCAATTTTTCTACAATCTTTCTTCGTATTTTTCAATCACTCCGTATTTCTGTTCTGATCTTGACGTTCTTCCCCAATCTTGCTCCAAAAGTGTCTGCCGGTTTCAGTTATTATAGTTTTTTCTTTCTTCCATTTACGTTTTGATTAAACTGGCTTTCATTATTCGCGAAAGTTCTGTTTTGTTTGTCCTGTTCAGATGTGTACCTGTATCTTCCCAGTCTTCGTTCCATTGTTGCTATTTTTTATTAAGTTCCCCGTGATTATTGGTTAGCTCTTCATTTTCTTTGTAAGTCGTATTTGTCCTCTTTTTCTTTGTTCCTTTGTCTATTTAGTCGCATTAACAGTTTTAGCTTCTTTTTATTTTATTTTT
>NC_136491.1:112751954-112836954 GCF_053919585.1 Euprymna scolopes
TATTTATTTATTTATTTTTGTGTATATATGTTTATGTGTGTTTGTATGTATATACGTATATATATATTTGTGTGTATGTATATGTATATGTATTTATGCATATATATGTTTGCGTATAGGTGCATAGGTAACTTTATGTGTATGTGCATACATGTGTACATATATGTATGTGAATATGTATGTGTATGTGTGTATGTATTTGTATATGTTTTTATATATGTGTATGCATATGTATGTATATGTGTGTGCATGTGTGTATGTATATGTTTGTATGTATGTGTTATATGTATTGTGTATGTATGGATGTGTGCATGTGTGTATGTTTATGGGTATGTATGTGTATGTATGTGTGTATATGCATATATATATGTATGTATGCCAAGGACCGTCTTCAATGTCATGTCTGCTTGAGCGTGTGAATTCGTTGGCTGGACTAAAAGAAAAAAAAAAGGTTATCTTACGGCTCATGGACTTTCAGTGACTGAGGGAGTGGCACTCGTCTGACAAGACGTTGCAATCATCATGTATGTATGTATGTATGTATGTATGTATGCCTAAAACTTTCGATGGAGGCGATGGACTTCCACGAGATCAGTATCGTTTTGAAGCTCGACCTTTCAGACGACAAATATCGAAAAATTGGCTAAAAACATTAATTCCTTCACCCTCAACTGGGCACTTTTCTACAGGGAGGGGTCGCCTTTTTCGCCGATATTTTCGAAAGACATCCCCCCCTTTCGATTGACTAGTCTTCTTTCACGGTACGGGTTCGAGCCTGCCTGCCTACTATCACATTTTTTTTCTTTTTTTTTTTCTCAACACACACCTCCAAGCACTCGGGCAACGCCGGGCACTCATGCTAGTCATCAATAAATGATGCTTAGCAACAACAACAACAACAACAGCTGCAGCACCAATTGCTTTGTTCTGTCCAGCTGATGTATTGTTTTCATCTGATCGATCCTAGGAGGTTCAACCATCTGGGCTTTATCTTCTCTCTTTGAATTATCAATTTAGGATCTCCACTAAGAAATGCCAAGCATTTTTCTAGGCAGCAAAGTACTGGCCTTCCTATCCTCAACTTCCACTTAGTCCTACATCTTACTGCAAATGGTGGGAGATTAATACCAAGTTCCAGACTGTTTTCCTCATCGTGGTTGTCTCCGTTTTTTGACAATGTTTCTGCCATTTTAATATCCAGTTCTTCAGGTACATTTTAAGAATTTAGAACTGAACTTTTCTTCTTTTTTTTTTTCATCCCTAACAAGTAATATCGCCACTAGGACGTAAGGGGATACTATTTAGGACCATGCTTTCCAAGAAAGAGAGGCTAGCGGTAGATGCACCAGCCCAGATGTGGCAACAATACTCCATGCATAGGCCTTGTAGATACTCTCAGGTGTGAATAGTCTTCTAGCTTAATAGAGGGAACCCACCTTTTTTTGCAGCAGCCTTCACAATTTTTTCAATGTATTTGTTCCAGTTCATATTGCCCATAGATGTTAGGCTGAGGAATTTGAAGCAAGAATTCTCAGACCGGGTGTATTTTTCATGGATATCGGTAGTTGGAGAGGCGTCTTGTAATTGTTAAAGGAGAGCATTAAATGTTACCATCCATCTGTGGCAACATTCCGCTGTGGTCTGGAGGTCATTTTCTGACGATTTTGCCATTGTCTTAGATTTATGTACATCCCTTCTTCCCTCGTGTTTGTTATAGTGCATTGTATCATTAGCAAATATACTCAGCTCGGACACAATATTATCAGGGACGTCGTTTATTAATATCAAGAATAATAGTGGTCCAATAATCGACTCCTGAAGCACTCCCACATTAATGCTATGCTGCTTGGATGTACGTCCATCAATGACAACTTGGATGGTCCTATTATCTAAGAAGGATCTAATCATATTTAGTATTCTTTCAGTTATACTATATGATTTAATTTTCATTAGCAGCTCTTTGTGCCAGACTTTGTCAAAGGTCTTGGATATATCAACGGCTTCAGCCCGGGCTTCGTCTGCCTTACCCAATGCATGATATATGCATTAAGAGATAACAGTTAAAATATCTGCAGTAGAACGACATTGCCTAAATTCATACTGTTTGTCAGAGAGAATGTTTGCTTTTGTGATGTGGTTGACTGGTGCTTCATCAATTAAGGTCTCAAAGATTTTAGCAAAAAGTGGGACGAAACTGATAGGGCAATAATTGGGAGGGTCAGTCCTTTCACCAGAATTCTTATACACTGGTACCACAAAGGCCATCTTCCAGCAATTAGGGAAGCAATATTAAGCAAGGCATTTATTGTAGAGCTTGGAAAGTACAGGGGCTAGCTCAGCTGAGCATTTCTTAATAAGTATAGCAGGGACGAGATCAGGCCCACACGCCTTGGAGGTGTTTTATGATATAGTGTACCTTCAGTCCACATAGAGAAATTTGGGAGGAAGTTGTTTATTGGCTCTAAGGAGTTGGAGGCAAATCGTCAAGCAAGCAGTTCTGCCTTCTTGGTTGCCATGCATGCAACCTTCTAGTTGTTGGATAGTGAAGGAATTACTGATGGCTACATTATTTTTTTTTTTTTTTTACTACACTATTATAGATTTTCCAGAAATACTGAGTTCCTATCTTTTGTGATTCTATACGTTCCCTGTTTTTTTCAGCATGCTTTCTTTTTGCTGTCACTATTTCTCTCATCCAATCATTTCTAGCATCTATGAATTTTTGTATTTGAATTTTTTGTATTTGTATTTGACTTATGTACCAACTGGTGGAATGCATGCTGTTTTTGTGCAATGGAAGTTGCACAATCTATAGTGAACCATGAGTGGGAGTGAGACTTGCTATAAGACTTCTGTGTGGGAACATGTGCTTCAATGCCTGCTTTGTATCACTCAGTTGTCTCATTGGCACACTTTTCAGCAGGAAGAGAGAAAATATTGGTCCATGAGGCATCTCTGATGTGTTCTCTGATAGGTCTAGAAGTGAATCCTGCTGGTATTCACGATCTGGGAGGCAAGTTGAAACATTACTGCTTGTATGAGGGAATGGGCTATACAGAAGCTATACAGTGTCCATTTAATGATCAAAATAAGTACCATCAGAATCAACAAGTATATCTATGCAAGTAATGTAAAAATGCTGCGTTCTGGTGGCGATGAAGTCGCTGAAGGTGTTTTTGATATCGCATAGGTTTTTTAAGCATTTCTCAGGCAGAAAGTTGTCGAGATGCTTGAATAGTTGGAAAGTGAGAGGTCTGGAGAATGTGGCAGATGAGGCAGAGTTCCATAGTCTAATTCATTCAACTTCTGCATGGCCGCTTTTTTCGCTGATATTTTTGAAAGTCATCGCCTCTTTTCGATTTCTAGCCTTAATTTAAACCTATGTCACTTCCAGTTTGGCGATGGGCACAACAGCTAACCCGTCACATTTTTTTTTTTTTTCACTTTCTTTTCCTCTTTCGCGGTATGGGTTCAAGCCTGCCTGCCTACTATTACTTTTTTTTTTTTTGCGCTCACAATTTTCCTTTTTTTTTCTTTTTTTTTTCTTTTTTTTTCTTTTTTGCTCAACCAACACTCTTGCACACACCTCCACTTTCTTTTCCGCCTTTGCATCACGGGTTCGAGCCTGCCTGCCTACTACAACTTTTTTTTTCCTTGCTCAACACACATCTACAAACACCCGGGCAACACCGGACACCCAGGCTAGTGGCTTAATAATAGGAAGGAAAAAAATAGAACTATATGAATTGAGTGATGTACTCTTCAAATGTAAAAAAAAAAAATTGTTGAAGTTTTGTCAGTTTTATATGTGAAATTTTAATTTGTAAATTTCTGGTTTTATTTACAGGAAGAAATCGAAAGGGCAGAGCTGTCCAAACGTGCCTACTTTTGGCTTCTTATAACTGAAGTAAGATATATATCATTTTTGTTGCCCTTTTTTTCTTATGCCAGATGAGGTTCACGTTGGCATCATTCTGGCAACTTAGATGCAGAACTGAAGAATCAGACCATTCTTTTTCTATATGAAGTATAGTTTGGTTCAGTCCTGCACTCTCCCAGGCATTACCTCCTCCTCTTGGATAAGAATATTGCTGATGAGTCGAATGCTGCTGAATGCCAACGAGTTGGTTCTCATGTATTTTTGTACCCGATCAGAGTGCCCCCTCCAGGGGGGGGGGACCAGTTTTTCCCAACTTCTGGCTGTGTTCCACATCCTGCTGCTGTGAAAAACATATTAGAATTTTTAAATGGAAATCGCTCCAGACAAGGCGTGAAGCCACTTGATGTAAGGAGCTAACAAGAACGAAATATGACAAGTAAATATCTAACAGTTATAAACATAAACATTTCAGTGCTCTTCCAAGATGTGATTAACCGAAGGATTTCTAATCTACCGAATCTAATGGAATTACTGAAGTACCAAAGTGACACTAACCCTTGGCAGAGTGAACCAGCATCCTCCAGAGAGAAAGTTTCGTGGGAGTAAGAAATTTACAAGTGGACCCCAGTCTCATGTGTATCTCTGTCAGGGGAAATGATGATGTTAGGTTTTTGCAGTTTTTGCACAGAAGTGTAAACGTCCTCCTACATACAGCGCCTGGTATGCCCAATTGGCCATGCATCTAGTACTGACCAGGCTTAATGTTGCTTAATTTCAGTGATCAAATGAGAAGTGTGTCAACATGATTATACCAAATTGCTAGGATTAATTAAAGTTAGAGCTAGTAGGTAGATCCCATGTTGGAATGTGAAAAACTCAATAGGTTACATATTTTACTTTCTTTTTTTTTTAAATGGATATCACTCTAGACAAGGCATGAAGGAGCTTTGATGTAAGAAGCTAACAAGAATAAAAGATGATTATTGCAAAAGACAGGAGATGCTTATTGGCCTTAGTCTTCAAAAGATGAAGATTATAAGTAGAAAGGGAAAAGTGGTTCCCAGTTACATACATGTCGCTATCGAGAGAAATAATGATGTTAGGCTTTTGCAGAGAAGTGTCAATGTTCTCCTTCATACAGTGCCTGGTATGCCTAAATGGTCACCCATTTGGTACTAACCAGGCTCAACGTTTCTTAACTTTGATGATCAAACAAGGACAGGTGTGTTAACATGAATTGCTAAGGTTAATAAGGGTTGAAGCATATAGGTAGATCACATGTTGGGATGTGAACAACTCGATAGATCACATATTTTACTTTCTTTTTTTTTTAATGGATATCACTCTAGACAAGGCATGAAGCCACTTGATGCAAAGAGCTAACAAGAACGAAAGATGATTATTGCAAAAGACAGGAGATGTTTATTGACCTTAGTCTTGAAAACATCAAGACTAGAGATAGGAAGAAAAATAGCAGGAAAAGAGTTTGTAAACTATTCAGCAGATCACATATTGGAAGAAAATCAACAGTTCTTTCTTCTTGTGGAGAGCAACCACTGTAAGTTGATTTTGTCACAAAATGACAAATCAGCCTCTAGGGCGTATTAATTTCAACTGAACTTCTGAATGACTACTCCCAAGTCCTTAGGGAATTACATGGCAATCACAGAGAGCTACCAGGCACAACCAAAAAAAAGACACCCTCACTCTCGTCCTGATAAACATTATTCTAAGCAGGACTATCCTCCACTGGAAAATATATTCAGCAGCTGACCTTTCGAACTTTATTATTTCCTGTAGTATTAATACCACAAACAATCTCACCTCAAAGAAACAAAGGGTGTGCTCTCTCTGCTACCGGCATGTGAAAACAAGAAGATGCAAGGGGTGTGGCGTGTTTTATAGATAAGTACAAGATTTGGCTGGGTGTTTTTCCTGGTTCATCTCATCCTGTGTCTGCATTCTCCATGGTCGGTCAGTAGTGAAAATAGTCTAAAAAAATCACAATTTTGACCAAAATGGAGACAACGTTAAAGTTGGGAGGTGGGGCCAAATATTGCCCCAAAAAGAAGTGGCACCAAAAGTGGCAAGAAGGGGGAGATAGAACTGAGAGAGGCAGAAGGAGAGCATTAAAGGAAGAGAGAAAGTGTGGCCGACCTCCCTTATTGCTTGAGGCTAACGAAAGCTAGGGTTTTGCGCAAAGAAAAACGTGAGAACAGACACTACACCGTGATCTGAAATGGCGATATTTAATGAACATAAAGGGGGCTAAACTTGGAGGAAAAACGAGCAAATATTTTGCTCATGTTTGATCAGTAAACAACTATCGGTAACTATGCACATGATTATGAAAAAAAACGGTGATTGAGGAAAAATATTCCACTTGCAAAGAGTTCCGGTACTGCAAATTATTATTTTCCAAACCTTACAGAACATTTAGGAGTGTTTTCTTGTTAACACCTGTAATGAAATAATTAATTGTCGAACACAAAACCACAGAATGAATAACAGAACCCTTTTTTAACCAAAACAACGAAATGATTTATTTCGGCAGCAGAAAACTGACAATTGGACTGTGTCCAGGTCGAGAAAGAAGAAACAGAAGATTCTTTGGATCTGTCAGTCAGGAAGCTGTTCTTTGTGTAGTCCTAGGTTGGTAGCAGTTATTTTCGTTGAAAATCGTCAATGCTGGAATGTCGAGTGGATAGGAATGAGAGAGAAAGAAAGATCTCTGGCTTCTTTGCTGGTCGGGTTCTCTCTGCTGACTGTGTTTTACAAAAGGAGTTAAAGAAGTTCCAGATGAATCAATGAGCCCTGCCAGCTGATTCGTCAGTATGTGGCCGAATCACTCAGCGAGGGTGGTGGGGCGCTGGTTCACAAGAGAAAATAGAGTATCATTTGTGACTGCTACATACATTTCCTTTACTGTGACAATGTTTTGGCCATGTTTTATTACAGACAACAAACCGAAAAAGTAGCAAAAAAACAAATAAATGTTACAAACGCCAACTCTTCTACCTACCTGAATTTTTAGTGTGTTAACTTATTTTAAAGGGTTTATTAAGTTTCAAACACAAGTAGTGTCGAGTGCTTAAGTTAAAACTACAACAAAGATGACAGACATGAGGCTGCCATCTTTGGAGTTTCAAGAATCGCTCAAAATTCGAAAATAAATAAAAATACTGGTAGCAATCCATCAAATAAATATAACTGTGACATTTATTGGGTAGATTTCTATCAGTACTGTGTATAGTTTGTCTGTGGCAAACTATAAAGACAATAAAATGAAAAAGTAAGACATAAGATTACGTATGGAAATACATTGTTCCCTTACAATAAAAATGCACAAATTATTTACATTAAAAAGATAATGTGAAAACTTGTCTTTTCTTGCAACATTTTTTGTGTTCAGAGAAGTACCCCAAGGTCAAGGTTGTTTGAAGTGCGTCTGGCTAGCAAAATAAGGAAGAAATAATTTCTCAACTCTAGATCTCATGTTCACCGAGAGATTTTCAATTTACTTTTTCCAGGGGTTGGGCTGGTGACAGTGGTCTAGTGATTAACGATACGGACTGATGGCCTGTGTGTTCCAAGTTCGAATCCAGTTTGTTCCTCAAAAAATCACTTTCACTTAGGATGTTCGTAACCATCTCCTGTAAGTACCCAATGTCTTTCTAGAAAGAATTCTGACTAGAAAAAAATATCGGAGAAATTAAAACCAACATTAGAATCTTTGGATTCATACAATAAGATGATGATGAACAAGGGGGTCCTAGGCATTTTTATGAAGGGACATAACTCTGGTTTAACAATAATTTCTTTCATAGGGAGATAATTGACCGGACATTAGCGTTCCTCGAAGGAGACACAAATTTAGAAAAGAAATGCTTTAATTGCTGACATCAGTGGTAGATTAGATGACCGCAAAGATGAAAGTTGAATATGTAACGGCGAAATTCTCACACACAAAAAAAGCAGCTTTACTCTTAACAATATCAAAAAGAGTTTTGTTTTTTAATTAAATCATTTATTCAAATCATTCATAGATTAAGGATCAAGTAAAGATTAGATACCCTGTAGCAGACGACAAAAATAGGTGAACAATTCAAGGGGCACCGGTTGATCGACCTTGACATTGCTATTAGTTGTTTCTAAACTTTGAACAGGTCAAATAGCAGATATATTCGATAGCAAAGTTTTGTGTAAATAGAAAAAAGTTTGTTTTTATTCCTTAAAAGTTTTGTAAATATTTAATATTAAAGAAAATGTTTTGTAAATATATACTTTCTTTTAAATCTTTAAAAGTTTTGTAAATATATTTTTAAAAAAATCTTGCTTGCGAACATTCAAATATGTCTGCTACTTGACCTGTTTACAGGTTTAGAAACAACTAACGACAATGTCAACGTCGAATAACCGGTGTCCCTTGAATTGTTCGCCTATTTTTGTCGTCTGCTACGGGGTATCTAATCTTTACTTGATCCGATTTATCTTATAGCATTTGTGCAGTTACTCACACACACACAAACTCACACACACACACGCACGCACGCTCACGCGCAAATAAATGAACCTTTATTCACTTCAATTTCCCCGGGCATTTTGCACAAAGATAAGTTCTTCCAGCAACGGCACAATTTCAAATGCGCCCACACACTTTTCTCACAACAACAAAACTAAAATGAACATATTTCTGGCGGACATAGTTGGCGACAGTATCACGTGACACAAGCGACCAATGAAAAAATTCAGAAGATTGTCTTTTTAACGCTTTTCCAAAAACAAAAATATCAGCAGTAGCAATCTTGTTTTTGGAGGCAGCCCAAAATGTATAAAAACACATCAAACAGTCTTCTAGGGTTCATTCAATTAATTCAATTCATTCGTTCATTCAGTCTTTTCAGTTTTCTTCCTTTCTTCTCGCTTCGACAACACACGAGAACATGCCTCTCATTTTCACAACATCGTCCTTGCCAAAGTCGTCAACACCATGATTACACACATCACACGGACACTAAAAAATCACTTATGCACACACGCATCCATTCCGCACATTCTCTAATTAATAACAACGAATTACTTTCCTCACGAATTACTTTCCTCATGGGACTTTTAAGTAAGGCGAACTTCGCCAGATAAAACAAAAACTTTAAAATGATCTCCTTATTTTCACACATGACCTTCTAAACTCCTTGACCCCACAAAGGACTTTCATCTAACATTCTAATCATAATAGCTTCGAAAGAACTTTCACCGATCGGACCTTTGTTTATTTACCTTGTTTTGTTTTTTTTTTTAATAAATGCGGTGCATATTAAATCAGAATGAGGTGTCATTTTATTTCATTCTTTCTTTTTATTATTTTGGGGCAAAGAGATTTAATTTTACTTAAACTTCTGCATCCCTACACATCACAAGAACACATTAATAGATTATAAGAGAGATTTGAGGCAGTCATAAATAAGGCATACTTTATTTTTCAAAGAAATGCCAATGTTATACAATTTGGTCACACGCTGACCAATCAGCTTGCAGGACGTATTGATTTCATCTGTCCCCTGAAGAACTACTACAGCTCCTTTGGGAATCACGATCAGAGAGATTCCTGAAAGCAACGAGAAAAGATAAACGATATTCATTTTCCTTTCTCTCTCTTTCCTGTCCTTATACACTGGACGCCTAAGCATTGGCTATCTTTGTCTGCACATAACTGTTGACAGACTTTTGACAGCCTCAAAAAAACTTTTTAAATTTTCCTTTTCTCACTCGGACATCGTCCAACTTTCTTCAACCTATAATAAACGGTTTATGTCATTGAATATATCTTTTCACTGCCTTTAAAAAAACAGTTTGTTTTTTTTTGTTTTTTTAGGAAGTTTTTTTTTCATATAATGTTAATAATTTAGGAGCTGATCTTAGCTCTCCAATGAGAAAACTAACTCTTATAGATACACAGAAATGAAATATTTTATATAACAGAAAAATCTGTCTGTCTGTCTGTCTGCCTGTCTGTCTGCCTGCCTCTCTCTCTCTCTCTCTCTCTCTCTCTCTCTCTCTCTCTCTCTCTCTCCAGGAAAACTTCAAAAAATTAAAAATTGTTAACATGATTATATTTTTAATTATTTTTCTCAAAACGCTTCACCTGGAAATATGTTTCCACCCGGGTAACGCCAGATAAATATAGCTATTTTTTTCTTAAATATAATTTGCTGATATTGAATATACATGCTCACATGCCTCTATTCCGAACTCATGACCATGGGCCACTATCAGTGAACTGATTCTCTTGTATTAGATGATAATGAACAACGGTTAAGTTTGTTTGTCTTTATGAAAGTCGCTCCAGACAAGGTATGAAGCCACTTGATGTAAGGAGCTAAAACAACATTCCATGATCAAGACCTAGCCAACGTCTAGTGTTATACGGATAGATTCTGACCCCCAAAAACATCAATTTTTCCCCCTTTGTCAGAACCATCGCTCATGGAATGTGAGGATTTAAGGACAAAATAAGGAAAGCAAGAGTGCGAGGCTAGGCTGCGGAAAGTAAACTTAAGGTTCACTTGCTACTCTCCAAAATTTACAGTTTCAAACCGATATGAATGATTGCACAC
Organism: Euprymna scolopes; assembly: GCF_053919585.1. NCBI lineage: Eukaryota > Metazoa > Mollusca > Cephalopoda > Sepiida > Sepiolidae > Euprymna > Euprymna scolopes. The sequence continues at coordinate 112,762,449 of NC_136491.1, forward strand.
TAAAAAATAATTGCATTTTTAAAAAGTCAATTTGTTTAATTCAAATTATTTCATTTCAATTTTTACTTTATAATTATTAATTTTCATTTTTAAAATTATTCCAGCAAATTTTAATTATAAAATATTCGCTGAAAAAGATTTTATGTGGCATTTTTGTTATCATTATGACGATTTGGTGCAGAAGAGGCATGGTCAGAATTCTGGAATAGAAGAGTGTGAGCAAGAAAATTCAATATCACCTAGGTTTTCAATAGTCTTGTTTCGGTTATTTACAACTATTTAAATCGTCACTTTCAAGGGAGATAACTGACTATTAATTGAAAAAAAAAATACTTTAAGGGGAGATAACTCTTCATTGTTTATTTGCTATTTACCTCCCATGTACTGCATAATCACTTTACACTCTGGTTCCTGTTATGCCACCGAAGTTAAGCGATATTCAGTCTGATCAGTATCAAATGGAAAAATCTAATGTTATCAAACAATAAACCAGAGATTGTTCTCAATATAATGTCCCTATTTACTTGTCCTCACAAAGACAGAGTTTTTTTTTTTATGGAAATGGCTCCAGATAAGGCAAAAAGTCACTTGGGACGATTCCAATGTTTTTTTCCAGATTTCGATGCAATTACATCGGTAAATCTCTAAATATTTAACTACAAAGTTGTTATTTTTCCCGATTGCTGTAAAAAATATGTGTTAAATGTACTTTTTTCAAATGTAAAAATTACACTTGTGGGGGATGATGTATAAATCTTAGTATTACTGTTTAAAGTCAATATATATTTAGTATTTTATTATTACTACCAGCTGTGGAAAATTTTGTTTTAAACAAACTCAAATAAAAAAAATAAAAAAATAAATATTTAATTAAAGAATTGTTTTAGGCATCGAAAAATCAAGCACAAATTTTTCCAATTCTGATATTTCCGAATCCCGATTCTGATTAATCGTCCCAACACTTGCTAAAAAAATGATACTTCATGGTAAAAATACTAGCCAACGATAGGTGATGAATGGAAAGATTCTGAACCAGAAAACAGCAATTTTTCCCCCTTTATCATAAACATCGTTCATGGAATGTGAGAACTAAAGAACAAAATAAGGTAAGCAAGTGTACGAGGCTGACAAAAGTAAACCTAAGATTCACTTTCTACTCTCCTTAGACAGAAGGTCAGTTTTAACGCAGAGAAAATCCAGCTTCCTAAAAAAAGGAATACTCCGGATTGGGACAAAATTAAAAATTGCGTTAGTCTAGAATGATTTTTCTTTCACTGGCCAAGGAGAGAAAAGATGAAGTGTAGTATCAGAATAGATTCTACATTTCGCTCAATGTGATTAACATGAAGTTGTTGTGCACAATATACATGTATAGATGAAATTAGATCCCCACAAGGGCTTTATATGACCAAGGATGTAGCCATTAGTAAACTTAACATAGGTGTCCACATTGCAGGGAGCAAATTAGATGTAAAAAAAATGGCTCAGTCTGGAAGAATGGGCTCCTATAATCAAGGACATAAAAAAGAAGATGTTTTGTTGTTTATGTAGTTTCTGTGTTTTTTACCTGATTATTGGTCTCTGCATTGATATTTATTAATCAATCAATTTTTGTTTTTTACAAAGAGATAACACTCTGAAGATGTGAATGAAAAAAATTTATCGCTCACAAACCATTTGTTTTTATTTTGTTGTGTTCTAAATAAGTAACTTGATCTTTTCCCATTGATGCTACAATGTGCAATACTTCTTGACTTCACTGTTATCTCAGTTTCAAATAATATATCATGCCTCAACATAGATGTGCACAACCAGCTTTCCTCACAAAGCAAACTGCCTCGTTCTTTAAACGGCTTGCTTATATGTAGTTCAAGATTGTCTAATTTGCATACGACTGACGAGAATTCACTTAGTTCATGCAACCATTGAAAATAAAATCAACTGGATGTCGCCATTTTGTTTGTTTTTTCTATTATTATAATTTAACAGCTGAACTCTATAAGATGCGCAAGTAATTTTTGTACTCATTACAATTTTCTCTGCATTTATTTTATAATGTTTAAATTTCTTATTTTTAGCATCATTTGTCGGAACTTTCTTTCGACCTAATTGGAGGTGGTGGAGAGGTAGAATGGTTTGGGCAATTCAAAGCATATAAAAACCCAAACTCGACATGAAAGGGGAAAGAAACAATAAAATCCTTACCTGTTGTGGCAGCTCCTTAATGTCAATAGTTGAGTTGCAATAAATTGTTCCATTTTTTAAAAGTAAACAAATTGTTTACATAATAGTAAAAAACATTAGATAGATTTCAATAATAAAAAAAAAAATAGAAACATATATAAAGAAAAGTCCTACTATGTCCACTGGGCAAGCAATTCACTTAGCGCTTTTTTATTTTTATTTTTAGTGCTTGTCCAGAATTCAGTCTTATTAAAAAAAAAAAAACAGAAACACAGAAAAATTTTATGATGTATGTACTCGTCACAAAAACAAAAATGTCATATTCCAAAAATCATGTAAATTGATCAAGTAGTTTTTGTGTGTGTGTGTGTGTGTGTGTGTGTGTGTGTGTGTGTGTGTGTGTGTGTGTGTGTGTGTGTGTGTGTGTGTGTGTGTGTGTGTTGTTTTACTAAGAAAATAAAATCTTATGACGAAACAAAAATGGCATTTCTCTGTCAGCTATCTTTAGAATTCATCACTGGTTACCTCTCCTTTAACCACCTTTCCAGAAATAGAGATCAAAATCAGCCTGTTAGTGGTTCCAATTAATAGTAAATCGGTAAAAATTATAAAAAATGATTTTCTCTCTAAAAAAAAAAAGCTACTTAATTAATTTACATGATTTTTAAATATGATATTTTCGTTCTGTGATGGGTACATACATCACAAAGATTTTTCTGTATTTTTTGTTGAATTTTGGATAAGCACCTTATTTTAAATGTAGCCTCATCTAATCAAATTGAGAGAATTTCTATGTTAATACAATATGCAAATTAGCTGCAGAATTTAATTGCGAGCCCCTCCCTCCACATCGAGTTCTGGTAAAATAAAATTCCTACACATTTTCTATTGAGAGTTGCCTTTAATTTTATTCAGATCTTCACAGTGTCATCTCTTTGTAAACGGTTGTCACCATATTTTGTCCTCAAAATTAAAAGAAGGGATAATTTAAATGACTTAAAACAATCAATAAGTTTGTTTTTTTTTTGTTTGTTTGTTTTTTTTGCTTTTACTAAAATAAATATTTTAAATAATCTTCATTTCATGATCATCATCATTATTAGGGTTTTTGCTCATTCTTGGAGGAGGAACATCCTCCCTGGTTTCTTTTCACCTTGTTTTTTTCCCTGGCTAGGCGTGGCTTAGTAGGACCCATATGGCTGTCGAGGTTGTTTGTCTGTTGAGTTTTTAGCTTTCCTCATTCTTTTTTATTGCCTCAGAGTCGATTCTTTTACTCTATGTCGACCTTTTGTTCGTATATCCCAAAAGTTAAGCCACCCAAATATGCTTTTTCCAGTCGTGTGATGGTGATGATGTAATTTTCTGCAGTTTTCTATCTGATCCAGGTGTTTCTTTTTCTTTCACATAAACTGATGCTAAGCATAGAGCATTCTATTTTGTGTTGTGCAAGGATGTAGCCATTAGTAAACTTAATATAGCTTTTCTATTGCTGTATTATTAAGTGCCCATGTTTTGCTGCCATATGCTATAACCTTGATTCATTAATAAATACTGAAAAGTTCATTAAATTTTTAAAATTCTGGAATTTGTTAATGGGTGTTTTTCAATCAGATATATTCATTTTTTTCCTGTTGTTTTTCTCTTTTTTGTTTTTTTATTTTTTTTTTTGGGGGGGGGGGGTAAAAACCATTACACTTTCATTGCCTGTTCCTAGTTCTAAGCAAAACAAAAAATAAAATGATTGACCTAATTTAAATTACCTCCCTTGAACCGTTAAACGTTCCCTCCTTTACCGAATTCTTTAAAATATAAAAACACAAAAGTACTGCACTATGGAAACTCTGAATATGATACATCATAACGATCCTGTACAAGGTTTGTGACGGGAAGTTAGTTTACAGTTTGGGTGAACGCAAGCTCACCTGCCGATGGGGTTATACTAGATGCTGATAGATCAATCATCAAGGATGTGAGTTGGCGGCACCCAGCAAATAATGTGTAACACATTAACTTGGCAGAAGTAGACACAGTGTTAAAAGAAGTTAATCTGGTGCTCCAGTGGGAGGTGAAGGTATTATGTATCAGGTGAGATTCAGACTGAATTTACTGATAGACAGTGGATGCCCTAATAGCAAAGTCATATGAAGTCAGCCAATGAAATGCTGCTACAAAGATGGCTCAGCATGGTCATAGAAGTGTTTAAAGAGTATGAGCTAATAGTAGATGTAACACTAGTCGAGTCAGGCAATAACAAAGCCAAACAACTAACGAGAGAATCACACTGGTGACTCAGCAAAGTAAAAACCAAAGTTGAGCTCATCCAATGTACCTGTACCCTGTTGAATATTAAGCAAATTGCACACATTCATCATTAGTGGGACATCCTGGAATAAAACACACATTATACTTTGCCAAATGAAAGGACCCAAGTGTGTCAAAATCTGATGCATGAATAACATGTGAGGCATGCCTGTCAATCAATCCTGTGCCTGTGAGGAGGCTTAATGTGGAGACAATTGGAACAGGTTGAGTGTGAGCATCACTCATCATGACAGTGACCACTATCTCACACTCATTGATTGCAGTCCTTCATGATACACAAGATGCATGTCTCTTAATCGATAGGATTCACCACGCGTCATACACCAGCTGTGGAGTCCATATTTTATGAGGGAAGCCCACCAGTTGAAATACTGAGAAAAATATATATTTTTAATTTATTAACTGTATGCATAGTGAGAAAATATATTAAAAATTTTGAAATCAAAAAAAAAGTTTCCTAATCTTAAATATATCGCAATAAACAAATCCATTTATTGTTCTATGAATTAGAATAAAAATAAAAATAAAAATTATTATATAACTCGTGCATCAATTAAACAAGAAATTTATTTTTAAAAAAAGACAAATAATAAAAGAGACAATGCATACAGATCCGAATGCGATTAATAAAAACAAATATTTAACACAAAAAAAAACTACTCACAGTTTGAGTTTTTATAGAAAAAAACAATTCTAGATCAAAGCTTTAAACGTTTGTGTATTTTCTTTGCTTTGCTCCTTTGTTTTTTAGAAGCAAATGACAGTTAATTTTAGCATAAAGATCCCTTGTTTTAAAAACAACTTTACAAAGAAGGATGCAAACAATGTTTTTTTATAAAAGAGTTTTTATTTTATTTTCTTCTTTAAATTTATCAGAAAGTCTCTTGGGAATAGTTCTTTCTTGAAAATAGTTTTTTTCTCTTCTTTTCGGAAATTTTGCCAAACTGAGGAAATTTTTTAAAAAAAAAACAGTTCAGAGTAGCCCTTTGGGAAAAATTGTTAAAAATTTGGAAAGGAAAAATATTGAAAAACCTGGCCTAAAATAGTTACATATAGCTTTTAATATTCTTATTTTCTTTGAATTTATATTACAAATTAAAAATCATTTGAGTTCAAGAAACCTTTCGTTAACTTTCTTTTTAGAGAATACTCTGAAAATATCTTCTTGCTTCATTCTTTTATATATTTTTTTTATCTCTAATTTTTTTATCTTTACGATAAATTATTGATACTCTTTTAATTATTTAGTCACACAGACTACAAACTTTCAGATTTTTATCTGAAAGATAAGTTCCCTCAGGGAACGCCATTCAATGTTTAATGGAAATATTTTTAATTTGGATCTCTTCCAAAATATTTTAAAACAAATATTGCAATATTTCAATTCTTTTTAATATTTTGACTCTCTGTCAAAATATTTAATTATTTATCCAGATTAATTTCTCGGTAGAAAGTTGTTTTTTTTCCTTTTTACGAAAACATATCCAAAGCTCAAATAAATTAATTTTGAGATTAATCATCTTAACTTGTTAATACATTTTTATTTCTTCTCGATATATCAAGTTTACTTGAAAGGAGAAAATATTTTAACGAAGACGCATTTTTAAAAAATGGCAAGGTGTCTCTGGAGACTAGAAAAAAGCTGAATTAATCTGCTCAGAAATATTTTCTAATCTAACAATATTTGTTAATTTTACTAATCAAGAAAACATCAAGGTGCTTTGTTTACATCACATGACCCAAAACAGCCAATGACAAGGAACCAAAATGACCATCTGCCGAATTGAATAATCCGACTAAAATCACACATCTCTAAAAAAATCTTTAATCCGTTAAAAAATAAATTTTACAAACTTTTCTTTGTTTCTTTTTTTTTTTTTTGAGCCCTTATATTTTAAATGAAATAAGCCATTTCAAATAAATTCTGAAAGTATCAAAATATTCAATTATTACGAAAAAAAAACAGCAAAATTCGCTCACAATATTTTAAAAACTATAAACATTAATCAAAAGCGACCCTTCTAAGGCATTTTAAACGTAATAAGCTGTTGTTTATTTATTATTTCAAATAAATTCTGAAAATACTAATGGACAATGGCACTACATTTACAGCCAACACTTTTAGAAGTTCTTGCAAGACTAGGATGTATAGATCCGATTACAGTGTATCTATGAACCAGGAGGAAACGGTATAGTTGAGAGAAGCCACAGAAGTGTGAAAACCATTGCAGCTAGGAAATACTGTTCAATACTGTAAAGTGCCAGCAAGACAACGTCTATTTGAAAGCACATTCGTTGCCGTGAATGTCTTGTTTAAGTAGCCTCTCATGCAAGCAGGCGAGTCTACTTCTATGGGAGTGTGACGCCAAGACCACTCCGGTCTTGTAACTGAGCATCTTGGGTTTGATTCCACCTCTACACGCCCTCCCCCTTCCAGGGTCACAAGATACTCGCGTTGTGGTCCAATGTTTTGAGGCTCTGGAGTAGTCGCGCGACATGCCCCATGTCTGGGGATAGGTTTCTGGGTGGTTGCATCACCCTTCTGCTACGATGCACCAATTGGTCTTCCTCAACCTCCATCATCCCAGGGGATTCTGTGTCATCCACCTCCATCTGTTCTGGCAGAGTGTTGAATGTTTCGGGCTGGTGTTGATCTGTACATGTGGAGAACCATTGTCCCGGTATTTCAAGCCCTGTTAGGTTGTCTATGGTATCTAACATTCCTGGTGGCTCCTCAGGTATCGAGTGACAAGGAGTATCTACCACAGGATTTATTCTTTGGAGAAATCTGCTATTGTCTTGTGTTTTCCAACATTCCATTGATGTGCCGAATGGAGCGATTCCGTTACCTCTGCATGTAGTTTTCTGGGTATGAAGATTTTATTTTCCATTAATCAATATAACTCCTCTTTCATATGCCAAAACCATCAAATTGTCTCTGACAGTTTGTGCCGAGATTTAGGCAAACCATGTCATATGAATTCGGTGAGAGTACGACATTCCTCATCAGTAGCAGCTGCTGCCACGATCCTGTCCCATGTTATTGCCCATAATTTGGGGTCCGGCTCATAGGTGGAGTTAAATGATGCTCTTATGACACTATCCATGGTTTGTGCGATGTCCTTTTCATTTGCTTCTCCTGGCTTAATATTACTGGGCATCTCGATGTACAGTCTGGTGCCGCATTGAGTTTGCCAGGGAGATGCTTTATTCGAAATTTGTATATCAAGGACCGTTCTTTGAAGTTGAACAGTCTTGGGTTCTTTATGTTCTCTAGGACCATAGTGATTAACAGCTCTGGGAATCCCAAAACGAACATGCGGCATGCTTCCAGTCCATAGACTAATGCCAACACCTCTCCTTCAACTGGTGCATATCGGGACTCTGCGTCATTGGTAAATTGGGAGCTGGCCAGGATTAATGTCCAGTGGTCCTCACCACACTTTGGTCTGGCTTTGGTTGCACAGTTACAGTGCTTCTGGAAAAGAAAATATCCCAAGCCTGTCCTACTGAAGTCCGTCAACAAACAAGTTGGTCTGTTCACTTCGAAGGTTTTTACACCGTTCTCGATCTCTTTTGTGATCTTTTTATCGACTCTTCGAAGATTTGATTGACTGTGCTGTCCCAGTAGAACTTTTGATTTTTTGTCTTCAGCAGCTCCCGGAATGGGGCCATTACTTCGGCCTGAGAAAAAGCATAGGCTACCTGGTTTACCATTCCAAACCAGGAGCTTATGTCAGTTATATTTTTTGGTGTCGGAAAATTCTATATTGCTTCAGTCATTTTTTTGGTGGGTTTTATCCCGTCTTCCGTTTTCAAGAACCCGGCAAATTCCAACTCTTTTTCTGCAAAGTGAAATTTCTGAGGGCTGAATACAATACCATTTTTGCTGCAGTTTTTATGTATTCCATAGTATGCCAAAATGATGTTTCAATAGAGTCATCTCATCGTATTGTGTTGTCTATACATCTTGTTTTCCTGGGCATATCTACAGTGATATTGTTGAACCTGCATGTATATGCATCTCCTAACACTTGGAATCCTTGTGGTGTCCAAAGATAATGATATCTACCCCATTCCGTGATGAAGGTAGTTGCATCTCTTGCTGATGGGGAGAGGGTTAGGCTATGATAACCATTCCATGCATCCAAGGCGTTTTTTTAGTTTTCATAGGCACCAGCGATTCCTGGTTGAAAGAAGAAAGTGTATGATGGGTTTCTTGTAAGGTAGCGGTGTTGAGCTTTTGTAGGTCTACCGTACGCCTCAGTTACCCATCCTTTTTCGGTGCAACCACCATTCTGTTGTAGGTGTACCAACTGGTACAGATTCTATGATGCCCAATGCCACGCCTCGGTCGAGGTCCTCCTTAACTCTTTTTTCCCAATGGTGTGAGACCAGGATTGGGGTATGGACAACTGAGGGTTTGGCCCCCGGGATGAATGTGATATCCATGGGTTTTCCTTTCATCGCCTGCAGCTATTGATGTGGACATATATTGAATGCACTTGACTCAAAATGCTCCTTTATCCATTATTCCAATCGGGGTCTGTTTTCTTCCATAGGGGCAAAAGGGATATTGTCTGGCTTAGGTGGGACATTAGTTCTTTGTAGACACCCACATGGTGCCTTTCCACTGTCGCTAGTTGCCACGTTCTGCTGGGAAGTTGGGTCTGGAAAGTTCTCTGGTACCAGACCAAGTTCTTTTAGGGCTGACTCGGACAGGCAGAAATCTGATGTATTTTTTGATATATATATAATCTGACGTGTTTCCCGCGAACCTACTCTGAATTTAGCAAATATCACGCCTTTTATGTTTAGTAGGTTTTCTGTGATTCTCCGAATTCAGTGACTGGTCGGTACTAGATATTTGTCTGGAAACTTCAGAATTTTTTGGATTTCTGGTCTGCTAGAGCATGTCTGTGCCCCAGTGTCTGCGATTGCATCAATGCGGTGAGTATGGAGGCCAGCTGGCCCAATGAAGATGTGCCCGAATTTCACATGGGTCTCTGGAATCGGAGTTATCTCTACCGTCAGGGTTGGTGCTGGATCAGGAGTACCTCTTTGGAACTTATTTTTGTTCCAAATAAGGTGCGACACAGCCTTTGGTTTTGTCAGGTTGACTTCACCCCTCTTTTTTATTTGTCCATCTTGGCAAATCATCCGGTTACAACCCTTTTTGTGCCTTTGGATAGTGAAAGTTCTGGATTCTGCTCCAACCACTCCTGCTGTAGATCTGTTGCTAGACCTCTGCTTTGGTTTTCGACAGACTCTTTTAAAATGTTCGGTAAAGCTGCAATTGTAACAAGTCATCTTTGCTGCTGGGCAGCCCCCTCGTCCTTTTAAGCCATCAGGGTGTGAACTCTTCCCACACCATTTACAGGGTTCAGTGTCTCTCGGAGTTGATACACTCTGGTTCTCCCAAGGCTGCTGCCTGCGGCCCAACCTCTGTATGCTCGTTGTAGTAGGGTATACACTACTGTGCAGATGGAGGATAGACTTGTCCGTGGTCTCTAGGCTGACAAGACTGTTGAATTTTTCTTCCAGTGTTGTAAGTGTCGCAGCCTCTGACAGCACCTTGCTTTGATGCTCCAGTTTTGCCAGCCCTACTATCATTTGTCCTGTTACCATATCGTTGGAATCGCTGAATTTCCGACCGGATCCTATCCCGTTCGGACAAGTCACTGAAAAGTCGCAGAATTTTGTGACTGATCGAAGTCGTGCTACGAAGTCCGTAACTGATTCCCCTTCCTTCTGCCTTACAGAATTCTTTCCGGTACACTTCATTGTGTAGGCTTCTGACAGCTACGAGCTTTATGTGTCGTAACAGCTGTTCTTCCATGACGGAGTTCACTATTTCTGTAATGTGATCGACTTGGGGGAGCGATTGCTCCCCATCGGGGAGGTTGAGATCCTCCTGACACCTGAGAAAGACCGGGTAAATATGCTAAAATTGTTTAAATTAATCCCAGACAACAGCAGATATCGAAAATACTTGAATTGAAATATATAGATATATATATTTTATTGTTTGAAAAGCCAGAGATATATTTTGTTGTTTAAAAATCCGATAACAGGAAATGTCAGAATAAAGTAGAAACGAGATTGTACTTATTGGCTTGGAAAACACCTTCAGATATGGCTTTTTGAATGACAGGTCATGTGAACGGATGTCATTTTTGGTCCCAGATTACAAAACTGGTAATATTGGTGAAGTGCACACACGCAAATGTATCTGGGGTTTCCCCAGATACGTAGCTGGCTCTGATTGGTTGAATAGGACCACTGCACCCCTACCCGTCCCGGAATATAAAAACAGGTGCCCAGTTTTTTTTTTTTAGACTGATTGAAGAGAGATTGCATGGAATCTCAAGATAATAACACCGCTCCCAAACACCTGACTACCCACCCCACTCATTCCACCTGTGTGCAATCTATGAAGAAGAGAGATTGTGAATTTAAAAATGTATATCTGTAAAAAGACTGTAAATTTTGTGAAATTAATTTTTAGTAGAATAGAATTTTTATTTGTTTGTCTTCCTTCTTTCTGGCATATGCGAGCTTCGCTTTTCACTTTCAGGAGAATTCGACACAGAGACATTTAGAATTTAATGTGGAGGTCTCTCTGAGAACTAGACATCATGACCCACGGTTCTTGAAGACGATCGGAGGTCAGTCGCTTGACCTCAGCGCGAGAGACATTTCACATTTCTGCTCCTACCATGTCGGACAATAGCCCGTTTACTTCTTGGGAACAGGCCGTTCTCAGCTCGTTTCTTAACACTGTTGGCTCCGTCAACCCACACATCTCCTTGTATCTATTCCAGGAGTCAATGAGTATCGCCCAGTCACCAGCACTTGAGTTCAGTTCTATGGTAGGTCTGTCAGGTCTCCTTGTAGGTGGCTTGCTGGACTGTCCTCCGTCTCTTCGCAGGGCGACATTCTCTTGCTGTAGCTCAAGGATGCGTTGCAGTAATGTCTGCTGTATTTGTTTGTCCATATTCCAACATTGTTTGTAGCAGGTTTCTTATATCGGCGCCATGTAAAGTGTTGGCAAGACAATATATATTTGAAAGCACACCCGTTGCTGTGAATGTCTTGTTTAAGTAGCCCACTCTTGTCTCTCATGCAAGCAGGTGAGTCTACTTCTATGGGAGTGTGACACCAAGACCACTCCGATCTTGTAACTGGGCATCTTTGGTTTGATTCCACTTCTACAAATACCATAAGCAGTTAACTGATATAACATTACACCAAGACAATGTTTCAATGTCCACCGCTATATACACCTACCACATCCACATACAAGGTATTGATTCCGTGGCCAGCCCTGATCTGTAAGATGCCTAGGGACAGTACCAAGTGGGAAATACTGTTTGGGTCAGAATCCTCCAAAGTAGGTGTACGAGTATGTCCAGGATATGCCAGGTGACCGAAATTACCACTCGGTGATAATTGATGAAATTTCTCATCATGTAAAGAATTTGCATTGTTTTTCAGGAGCTCATATACCATTCAGTACCATCAGTGGCTCTTCAGAAGAAAGCGAACAATTGAACAGGACAAGGTTGGAGAGCGGGGGAGGAATGTGACAAAGGTAATAAAAGACATGACTTACACAAATGTTACATCCTCCCTTGGGGTCCTATTTCTAAATATTCCAGGAAATCAGAAATGATCCGTTTGTCGAGAGGGTCATCGATAGGAGCATGTGCTAGACAACATTTTGACCTCCCTCGCCGTCAAAATTTTAAGAACATATAAGTTATCACGATTTTAACTTAGAAATGCTACCTATAAGCTTTGGAGGGGTTATGTCAATTATCCATTCATTTAAACCGAGTTCGCATGGCAATGTTTAACTAGAGAAAGGTAAAGACGACACCTTTGGTTAAAGAAAACATTAACATAATCCTTCTTTTTGTTTTTTCAAAAACTCATAATATATATGAATCCACGACAATTTAAATTCCAAAGTTAAGCAATAGTAAAAAAATTAAGCAGTTGACAGTCTCTTTCAAGATGGCTGATGCAATGTAGATGTACGAGCACTTTAAAACCGATTCATTTGAGGAATTTTGTAATTTCTCTTCTTTTTTCTACATTACCACTTGCTTGTTGATAACGGAGTCCCAAAATCATTCAACAGGTGTGGACTGGGCGGAATCTTAACAATAACTGACTGACTGACTGTCTAACAAACTGATTGACTGACTAATGCCCAAAATAATGATTGCTTTTATCTTTAGCGCGAGAGTTGGTTAGGTTTTTTTTTAGCCAACCTGATTGGTTACTGGTCTTCCTTCATTAGAATGCTCTGCTATTACCTATTTTGAGTGATAACGATCTTGGATCGTCACACAAGCAACAGCGTCTTTGTCTATCCTGTCAGGTGATGGGATCAGGAAAGTAAAAAGAAAAGAAAAACTTCAGTTTGCAGATGGAACATTTATATGCATATGGAATTAATTTGCATATAAGGGGAGTGGCGGCTATAAGAAGGATCAATTGGTGAGGACAAGCGTTGTTTTTGACACCTGAGAGAGAGACAGAGAGACAGAGAAAGAGAGAGAGAGAGAAAGAAAGAAAGAAAGAAAGGGAGGCAGGGAGATGGAGAGAGGGAGAAGGAAAGAGAGGGAGAAGAGATGTTTACAATTATAGTTGAAGTTAAGAGGAGTTGGCATGAATTGCAGTGTTGGTGAGAAGGAATTCTAACAAAAATATTTTATATTATTTTTTATTATTGGAATCCTTTGAGATGAGTAATTTGAATATCTATTTATCTATTTGCGGACTGTTATCCTCATTTTCATAGTTGCTGTTGTTTTACTGTGGCGCAGTGGATAGAGGGATTGAGTCTCTACGGTTCCAGGTGAGCATTGTCTGAAGATAGTGGTTTCAATCCTACCCAAAGCAGGCCAGAGGATTAGCTGGCCAAAACGTGGTGAGACAACAACAACTATGGAAGGCAGTAATTACTGGATATACAGTTAAGAGACTCAGCATTCCTATCCTGGCGCAGTTGAAGAATGCGAGAGGAATAATTGGATGAAAATATAAGAGCCAGGTACGTCCAAGGATGGGATACTGTTGCCACATCTGGGCAGGAGTTGCTGGAAAGGACTTGTCCTTCCTTGATAGAGTTCAAAATAGACTTCGTAGCCTCGTAGGAGATGTCCTTTTCTCTTCCTTGCAACCTCTATCTCACAGAAGAGACGTTGTGAGTTTGTCTCTGATGTATCGTTATTTTCATGGAAAGTGTTCGACTGAGCTTCAGTCTATGGTCCCCCTTCGCCAAACTTTCACAAGAAACATTTGTCTAGCTGAAAACACTATCAATAATTCCCCCCACTCTTTATCTGTGCCTAAACCTAAACGTAGATTCCATGAACAAAGCTTCTTTCTTAGAACTGCACGCCTGTGGAATTGTCTTCCGTTTTCCTGCTTTTCGGCTAACTACAATATGGTTGTCTTCAAGTCTAACGTAAATAAGTTCTTGATGAGCCATTCCATATAAGTTAACAAATTTACTGAATTTTCATTACTAATGATTACTATATTTTCCAATTTCTATTGTACACTCTTTAACCCTTATCCTCGAGTGGCCGCTTGGCCTTGATAATGTGGTGATGCCTGTGTAAAAAAAAAAAGTGGGGAAACAACAACTATGAAGATGAGGATAACAGTCTGCAAATAAATAAATAAATAAATTTTTTTCTGTTTTTTTTTTACACCATTTAGACAACGGTTTGGCTAAAGTGCTCTCCACCCTTCTTCCAGTGTATTATTTATTTACAATGATGTTTTTTTTTAGCATATTTAAACAGTGTTCATCTTATTTGATTTAATAGCTACTCTACATGTGTTTAGGAATTGACTTTCAAATTAACCTATCTCTGATCAGGTCTTTATTTATCTTTCCTTCTCTCGAATCTATCCATATCACTTCTGCCCACATTTTCCTTTGGCTTTCTCCCCAATTGACCCTGCTACCTTAATCATTCTATATCTATTAACCGAAAAACTCTTATCAATCCTTTTCAATGTGACTAAACCAAGGTAGTCTCCTGTTCTGCACAATTTTTTCTGGACTGTCCATATTTAATCTTCCTCCGGAATCATTAAAAATTAACTCTGTCGTTAGACATTTATCATATCATTCTGATATCATTTCTCTCCATGCAATGCATATCCTCAACCCTCACTGGTCAGGTTTCACTTCCTTGCATCATAACACTGCATACATATGTCTGCTAGGCTTTTATCTTGATCGACAGTGGTTAGAAATTCCCTGGTCTTACTCCATTCACTCTTAATTCATACGATTACACTAGCACCAGCGTGTGTTTGTGATCCAATGGTATTCGCCATCCAAATGTACTTTCTCTACATCTGAGTTTGCATCCATATCCAGTGTCTTATACATCCTGCACACAAATCGATTATCATCTTTCAACTTACAAGGTGCATTCATTAAGTTTCCAAACTTTTTCTGTACAGGCATTTAAAATTGTAAACTTTTCAAAATTCAGTATGTTATTGCTATACATCTTATGAGATGATTGACCAATTTTTATGATTTCAGGTTCAAATGAACGGTTGCAGCAGGAATTAGAATACACCCTACTAAAGCCTGATTGTCACAGCTGATGAATTTTAAAACTGCAATCTGGACGTGAAGACACTTTAGAAAAACAATATGCAATAAAAGTCTTTTAAATTTGGAAAAAAATGCTACAGAAATGTATGGAATGCTTCAGACTGCTTTTGGACAATCTTGCATGAATCGAGCATTAGTTTTTGAGTGGCATAAGAGATTCAAGGAAGGCAGGGAGTCTGTGAGGAATGATGATAGGTGTGGGAAGAGTAAGGAAGTCAGAACACCAGAGTTGATTGGCCAAATAAAGAATTTCATGGATAAGGAATGTTATGTGTCTATAGAGACAATAAGTGCACAATTTGATGTCAGTGTGGGAACTGTACATACAATTATTTGCAAGGAACTGAAGATGCAGAAGATTTGCGTGAATGCACCAGTCCACAACTCCAATCCGTGTCACAAACTATTTTACCAAGATGGGCATTAAGACAGTTCTTTACCTTCCCTATAATCCAGACTGTGCCCTTCTGCTTGTGCGGTGATAAAACTTTTCAAATGGACTTATGATGTTAGGATGCATAAGTCAAAATAAAACTGTTCCTTCTTTGAAGGATTATTTTGATTATCGATTTTCAATACTTATCAGAGGTATTCTGATACAAACCTACATAAGAACACTACCAGATGCATAAAGTACATTTGTATAAAATTTTTAAAAAATCGGCCCAGCCATTTTGGAGTCCATAGGGAACTCACTCAAACACATGCGCGTGCACACACACACACACACGCACACACACACACACACACACACACACACACACACACACACACACAAAGAATGCCTTTTACATGGGGGAATGATAAAATTGCCACCATAGAAAAGATGATATAATTCCATTTCCATTTGATGAAAGCCAGTTTTCTTTTTTGTTGCAGACCATCTATTAGTTGGCCAGTTGTGTAAAAATTCCAAGAGCGATAGCAGCTTTCTATCATGTCTGAAAGTGACACAATGTTCAATGAGTAAGATCAGAGATGCAGTGCTGTACAACTCATGCTCTGTACCGATCCAAGATATGACAACAAGACCATTGCCAACACCCTCAAAATGCAAATCTGGACGGTTCAACGCTTGAGGGCACAGCTCAACAAAATTTCTGACCACAGTTATGGTCTTCGATGTGGTTTCAAGTAAAGGCCACATCATGCTACCTCACATCTTCAAAGTCGGCTTGAAAATCAACACCAAAGTGTACCTGGATGTGCTGAAGAGTGTAATGATCCTCTGGTGCAAACAGGTGACTGCTGGCAGACCCTGAGTGTGGTGGTAGGATTCGGTGCCGGCCCACAAGTCTAAAGAGAGAGAGAGAGAGGTTGGATTCAGAAGGAGTGCTATGACTTTGTGCCCTTCTCTCACTGGCCCCCCTCCTCCCCTGACCTGAACCCACTGGACTACTTCATTTGGTCATACGCCGAGAAAATCACCAACATGATCTCCACAACTCCAAAGCCAGTCTGATCACCACCATCCGCCGAGTATTCGCCAAGCTCCTGCCAGCACTTGGGGAAAAGACATGCTACCAGTTCTGGATCTCTATCGAGGTTGTGATTGAGGTTGAAGGTGGCTACATTGATTAGATGTCAGTTCCACTAAATAATCAAATTACCTGAATTGATATTTTTCAATAAAATTTTTCAAATAAAGCTGTATATGTAAGTAGAAATATATACAAAATGAATACTGGCCTAGTAAGTACACGTTCAATTAATTCCCTCAACGGAAATGTTTTTAATGACCCTCTCCTCCCCCCCCCTTACGAGTATGAGCATCAATTTATAAGTATACTAAACTCCTTGATCTAATTTTCATAAAAAATACAAGTTCAATAAAGCAGGATAACATGAAAGAATTATTGTCAACTTTCTTTCATAAACGTTATTTTATTTTGTCCCATCCACATGTACAACAATGGAATGCGTATTCTAGGCAACATGGTGAGTAACCTGGGCACATTATTTTTTTTTATTGTAAGCTTTAACCTTTAGGAAGTATGCTCCTCAAACTGCACTATACTCCTCAAAAAATTAAAATAAAAAACGATGCTATAAATATTGCTTATACCCATTCTGAAACGGGTATTCTTTTTGCATATATATCAAAATGCATGAGTGACAAATACAAAAATGTTATTTAATTCATACCACGTTTCGGTATAATATCATCACCCTTTATATTTTAGAAAATTATGGTGTGGTGTGGTGTGGTGTGGTGTGGTGTGGTGTGGTGTGTGTGTGTGTGTGTGTGTGTGTGTGTGTGTGTGTGTTTTATTGCATGCACACAACTCTGCGTGTGTGTATGTGCATGCATCCAGAATTAATTCCCTTATGCTAATTTATTCTTTGAAGAATCTACATGATAGAGTTTCTGTGTATATGCACATGTGTGTATGTCCAGAGAGAAGAATGGGCTGGGCAGAGGAAGAAGTAGAGGTGAGGAGGAAGGGTTAAATCGGGAGATACGTAAAAGAGAAAGATAGAGAGACAAATAGAGGAGGGGGGTTATAGATAGAAGCTGCCCCTCTCACTGGGAAGCCTTGCTAAATATCTAATCTAATTCAAATATCTAATCAAAAATCTAAAGGAACTTTCCTGGTGTTATTTTAAAGAAACATGTTGCACTATGAATTGGAGAAAGTAATAAAATAGACATGCAGGTGCGTTTAAGTATTTTTGGTAAACTTTACCATTTAGTGAGTTTACTTAAACTAGGCAATTTTTTTTTTTTTTTTTTCATAATTGCATTATGTCCCTTGTACATTTGTATGGCCATTCAGGAAAAAGATGAACATTCTTCACGATTTAAGGTTTAAATTAAATAGCAGGTTGCGTTTAATTAATCGTTTCCTACAAGTTTAAAAAGTTTGGTTTGAAATAATCCAAAAAGAATTGATATGTCATAAAACAAAAAGGATAATTTTTAAATTACGTTATTATTTTTTTTTTCTGAATCTTTGAGATAAGGATTAATAAGTCATATCATTTGGATTATTTGGACTACTGTTCTCATCTTGAATGTTATTTTCATGTTTTGGTCAAGATAACCTCCAAAGCCCTCCCGTTTAAATCTAGGGAGTACATATGTAAGACCAACCGCTTGTCGGTCAGCACTGACCTTTCACTCCAGCAGAGGAGAAATCTAAAGTTGTTGCTGGCCCGCCGACAGATAGACGGAAAAGACACCGAATCCCCCAACAACTTCCCAGATGCCACCCTCGTAACAGCCTTCATCAGGTTGCCTGCCGGCTGTGAAACCCTAGTTTGGCAGATGGTGGAGGCTGCTAGGAAGGCAATCCCAGGAACTGAATTAGTTAGAGACTGTAACCTTTCTCTTGCAGAACTTTCGACTCAATGCAAGGGTAGGGTCCCCATCCTGGTACACCCGTCACTGTACTGCGCCTTAAAACTAACCTACACTGTGGATGTCAACAGCTTTACGCGATGCGGTCAAATTACCAAGAAACTGACCACCCTAAGCATGGTGCACTGCGTCATAATCCTCTCACCGGAGGACTTAGGAACCGTGGGTGACACTGAAATAGCTGAGTAACCAACCGTGTCTCTTAACTTGGCAAGTTTGAATGCGAGGGGCTTGAGGTCCTCAGACTGGGCGGCTCGTGTCCAGAGAGATCTCTTGTCCCTGGCAGTGGATGCGATCCCGCTATAGGAGATGTGATGGATTCTCAGGTGCTATTGAGAGACTACAATGTCTTTTCAGAACTCGTGGGGGAAGGGCGTCTCCTTGCTGGTGAAATGCACCCTGTCTGTGACAATAAACGTTGCCCATAGGATCGTGGCCAACGTTGCCATCAAAAAGTGCATGTTTCAGGTCATTGCAGTTCATGCAGCTAGCATCACTCAAGAGAGGGTCTCCTTCTTCTGCAATCTTGACGCTTTTATTGCGGATCCAAAGTGTGCAGTTTTAATGGGGGATTGGAATACCCCAGTATAGAAAAAGTAGGAGGCGTAGCTAGAAGGTCAGAGAGGTGCAAAACAAGCCTGGCTGATCTGATGGCTAGATGTGATTTGGTTGACAGGTTCTGTGTCGAGCACCCAGGGAGGGAGATGTGGACGTGGACTGTAAAATGTTTTTGACTCCTAATGGGGGTATGAGACGAATGGATTCGCCAATCATTTTTATGACCAACGGCTGTGCTAAACAACCAATGAAAACGTTTCAAAATTATTATAAAAATTGTTGAATTTTGGATTCAATCAGTTCGCCATTAACTACGCCACGGACAGCATTTGATTCTTGGCCACCATCTTGGTTACTGATCTGAACTACGCCGCCATCTTTGTTCAACACAATGTCTCAAAACTTAACAGGTTATGCGCCCAGCCATCGTCTTTTCTTTGACGGGTCGGAATCTAAATTCGAATTGTGGCAGGTAAAATTTCTGGGATATCTAAGGATTCGAAAACTACACAAAGTGTTACAATCTCCAACAGAGAATCCAAACGACTCTGAATTTCTTGAAAAGAATGCGACTGTTTTTGCAGAACTGATTCAATGTTTAGACGATAGAAGTCTGTCTCTGATTATAAGAGACACATTGGATGACGGACGTAAAGCATTGAACATTATTCATCAAAAGGGAAACCGAAAATTATATCCCTATATACAGAACTAACGTCTCTGAAATGTAATGAGGATGAAACGATCACCGACTACGTTATAAGGGCAGAAACAACCGCCAATGCCTTAAAACTCTCAGATGAAATAATAAGCGATAGCTTGTTGATACCAATGACCCTCAAGGGACTTCCAGCCGATTTTAAACCATTTACAACTGTTATAACTCAGAAAGACAAACCCATACATTTCAGCGAATTTAAAGTGGCATTGCGCAGTTACGAAGAGACTAATCGTATGTTCGTGGACAATAATAACTCCAGCAATATTATGAAATTCAAAAATGCTTCTCGAAAGCAGACACTACCAAATTACACACCTCACCACAATGTATTCCCCAAAAGTAATTTTCCCAAGAAAAAGAATAAAATTATCTGCTATAATTGTGGACGACCCAACCACAAAAGTTTCCAATGTCGATATAAACGCTCTAAAATGGACTCCGTAAAAAACGTTGAGAACTTTGAGGAAGAACATACATTTCTATTCACATGTAACTTTAACAATACCACAAATGGTAAAAATCTCCTTGTAGACTGTGGTGCTACGGCACACGTTATCACCAAGGAATCTGATTTTATTAATTTTGATTCAAACTTTAATCCTCAAAGTCATTTTGTCAAACTTGCCGACGGTAGTGAAATAAATGATATAGTCTTGAAAAGAGGCGATGCTAAAATATACCTAAAAAATAATAAAGGCTAAATCTGTAACTGTATTCTAAAAAATGCTCTGTTCACGCATACATTTAAGCAAGACATATTTTCCGTGCAGGCTGCAATTAAACAAGGCGCAAAATGGCCGACTATATTATTTAAAAAGTATGGTTCCCTCAAAAACTGCCTGTCACGACTTGGAAACCTGGCATAAAATTCTAGGACACTGCAATACAGCTGATATAGAAAAAGTAGGAGGCGTAGCTAGAAGGTCAGAGAGGTGCAAAACAAGCCTGGCTGATCTGATGGCTAGATGTGATTTGGTTGACAGGTTCTGTGTCGAGCACCCAGGGAGGGAGATGTGGACGTGAACCAATAGCGTAGACTCCTACTCAAACACTTATCTGGATAGGATGTCAGTAAAAAGAGACGTCATAGAGCTCCTAAATTGTAAAAGGTACTGGAAGTTGAATACCTCCCTGCTGGAGATACAAGACTTTCGGGTAAAACTAGCTAGGCTCATACAAGAGGTAGTTACAGGGAGTAGATGATGGGTTAGCCTAAAAACTAAGATTAGGAACTTCTCCATCATACGCTCAACGCCTCACAGCAAATAAGGCAAGGACAAAGAAGCAGTTAAAGGAAAAATTAGCTAGGGCCACGGTTTTGAGGAATACTATAGGTCAGGAAGCAGGACCTTCGACGCGAGGCTAGCAAACGTTACAAGGGCTGACTAGTTAGAACTAGGCTTAGGAAAGTACCCAAAGAAGCCATGAACTCTGATGCTGACACACATAGGGAGGTCTCCATATGTGGCTCAGACAAGTATATAGCTAGCGTCAAGCACCCGGACAGATGCACCCTAGGTTGACTCGGGAGATCTGTGAGGGATTTTGAGAGCATTTCGAAGAGCATTTCACACAACAATCCGATCTCCCTGTCCACGAATTTGGTAACTAATTGGCTGACTCTCCCTGCCTCAAAGTGGCTAGAGCAGCTAGTTATGAGGGCAGGGTAACTGAGCAGGAGGTCCTAACTGCACTGAAGCAGGTCGGCTGCAACAGATCACTGGAACTTGATGGTCTTACGAATTGTATTTGAGGCTGTTTCCCATGTTGATACTGATTCTGATGGATGTGTTCAACCACTGGTTTGACGAGGATTCCATCCCTGGTCAAGTCACCAAGGGAGTGATCACATTGCTGAGGAAAACGTATAGGCATGGCAGGGAAGACTTAGATAATTACAGGCCCATTACTCTGCTAAATACAGAGCTAAAGATTTTGGCCAAGGTCCTATTGAATCAGCTCCAGGTCGTTATTGACGAATTGATCAAACTATGCAGTGAAGGGGAGATTGATTCAAAACAACTTGCAGCTGATCCGTATGATCTTAGTGAGAGGAATAGAAGATGACACGGAAGCTGCACTGATTAATTTGGATCAGTCCAAAGCTTTCAATAAGGTTGACCATCGTTTCCTGGCATCTGTTCTGAAGGCGGCCAAATTCCAACTGGGCTTCCACAAATGGATCTCCATACTGTACAGTGCACCAATTGCAGTGGTACAGGTAAACAGAAAGCATTCGAAATCCTTCGCTATCTCTTGGTTTGTGCATTAGAGTTGTCCACTGTCTCTCCTGCTTTATGCCCTTGTGTTGGAGCTGCTACTTCGCAACCTGAGGTGGGAGGAGGCAAGTTCAGTCCTGTGTGGGATTGCTCTGCCTGGCAGATCCAGAGCTTCCATGTTCACCAATGACATCACCGTCTTTGTTGAGCTTTCAGGACGTTGAGGTGGTGATAAAGGCACTCACATGGTACGAAAAGACACGAAGGCCAAAATTAACTGCAGCAAGTCAACCGGTCTGCAGTTGGGAGCTTCGAGGGGCGCTGACTTCTTTTCCACTCCCTTCAGCTGAACCAATGGCCCGGTTTGAATCCTGGGCATGTGGTTTGAACCAGACCTCCAGCTGGAAAAGAATCGGTTGGAGGTAAAGTCAAAGGTTGAAGCCACAATCAACTCATGGGTTCGAAGGAAACTATCCTTGAAGGGTGGGGCAAAGACATATACTACCTACATCTTTCTGCTCATCCTTTACCGACTGGCTGTACTTCCCCTGCCTGAGAACTAAACTCTCTACAGAGCAAGTTGTCCTCGCTTCTTTGGGACAAAGGGAAACATTGGGTTTGCAGACAGGTCTGTGTTCAACTTCCATGTGAGGAAGGTTTGTGAATGTCCGACTTGAAGTGTCATCCAGACGCCGAGAAGCTGGCCTTCCTGAGCTGAACCTTGACAGAAGAGTCTGCATGGAACCTCACGGTCGAGGCTGCTTTTTCTGACCTCATCCTCGACCACAAGGTTGAGGCGTGTCAAAAACCGTGGAGCAACATGCAGTCCTTGAGAGAGTGTAGAACTGCGCCAAGGAACCTCCCAAGGTCCAGTGACCTTTGATGGCTGACTAGAAAGGAACTATATAAGGAACTAGTGAGGGGGCTGCCAACAACCCGCTCGTCAAGCGTCTGGGGTTGTCGAAGGAGGAGATCTGCTCCCGGTGAAGCTGGGTGCCAGGTTTGTGTCATCTCAACAACTCTGAGTTTTCCTTGACCTGGCGATTGGCCCGAAATGCGTTGCCCCTCAATACCATACTGAAAAGTGCTGGACTGGTGAGATCGTCAGGGTGCCCCCATTGCAGGATCCCAGCCAAGGAAATGCCGGAACATGCGTTTTTCGATTGGAGCAGACTCAGACGGTATTGGGCATATGTCAACGAGGTGACAGCTCGAATCGATCACAAGCAGCCTCGCCTGCTGGACGTGTCCATATCATCCACAGCACAGAGACAGGGAGAGATGAATAGTAAAAAAAAAAAAAAAGAAAAAAACGTAGTGTCGCGGCTTGGCCGCTAACAAACAACAACAACAACAACGACGGCATTACAAACGATCAGCAATTAATAGACTCTACCAAAATCAGCAGTAGCAAGTAAACAACAACAACAACAACGACGGCATTACAAACGACCAGCAATTAATAGACTCTACCAAAATCAGCAGTAGCAAGTAAACAACAACAACAACAACGACAGCATTACAAACGAACAGCAATTAATAGACTCTACCAAAATCATCAGCAGCAGCAATGTCGGCGGCTGTCACGTGATTTCAGGGCCCCGTTGTAGAAAAGAAATTTAAAAAAAACATCTTTTCTACAACAATAACAAAAACAACAAACTTTAATTTCCTGGAAAAAACTTTGAAATACAAACAACGAAATCCTTCAGCATCGACTGCTCGTAAAGAACACATCCGGGAATTAATATTAACTGTTGTTTATAAATAGAAACAATTTCCTGCCCGTCCCCGGTATCTAGCAGCCCTCTGAATATTTTCGGCGATATTTTCGCCGCTCGTTGGCTTGGTTCTCATGCAAAGCTCGTACTAATTTTGACGTTTTTCTATTCTTTTTCAGATTGTTCAGTGTCTGGAACCGACTTAAGCAGCCGGCAGGACTAGAGGTTACCCACGTACCCTTTTGTGGTGAAGGCCCTCTAGCTTCCAAATCGGCGGGTCGGGGAAGGGCACTGGGCCAACAAAGTAGATGGAGCAGGCCTCTGCTCCTGCCACCTTGGGGGACGCCCCAGGTGTAGGTGCCGTGAAGGGTTTGGGGGGTGCCGTCCCGAAAGGCACCCCCTTGTCGAGGTCGAGAAGGGTCTCGGGGGTCGCCACCCCCAGTTCGGAAGGGTCGAGTGCCGGTGCGGTTCCGGG
The DNA here is from genome assembly GCF_053919585.1 of Euprymna scolopes. Lineage (NCBI taxonomy): Eukaryota > Metazoa > Mollusca > Cephalopoda > Sepiida > Sepiolidae > Euprymna > Euprymna scolopes. The sequence goes on from NC_136491.1 coordinate 112,786,667, forward strand.
GGTCGCCACCCCCAACTCAGAAGGGTCGTTTTCGGGTGCGTCGCGGTCGCTTTCCACCCCAATAGCGTCTGGCAGGGTTGCAGACGCCATGCAGGGCACCCCCAGTGCAGGTGCGCCCGGTTAGGTGTCGGGCACGGGGATGACCTCCCAGGAGGACATCCCTAGATCAGTAAATTCAGGATGGCCGTGGATCATGCCTGATACGGAAACAGCAACGTCCAGGGAGGAGGAGATCGAGGCCTGGAAAAGATTTGTTGAAACCCGAGGTGCATCGTGGAAAGGAAAGAGAAGGAGGCGTCCCGCAAGGCGTTGGGGCAAGGAAACGCCAATGGTTTCGCAGTCGGCTAGGAGTAGCCCCAGAAAGTCGTCAGAAGATAGCCTGAGGAGAACGAGGTCCATGGACGTGTTTGTAGTGGATGGGTGCTCCCCGGGTGTGGGGGGATCGAAGATGGTGGAGTCGGAAAAGAAAGAGGAGTGGCCAGCTCTCTCATTTACGGATTCCCCGATACCAGCAGCACAGAAAACCCCAGCAGCAGCGGTAACAGTGGAGGCAACAGCCAGTGAGACCAAAGAGAGTTGGGGGCCGAAGCAATCAGCACCAGCGAAGTCCCCAGAGTACTATAGAAGGCTTTTTGAGGACAAATATAAGAACCTGACAAAAGGGAACCAGATAGAGGTGGTTCCAGAGACACTGATGAAGATAAGGGAGAGATCAGTGTCCCTGCTGACTCTGAATGCCACCGGAAAGGGCCTTCTGGGAGTACCGAAAGACCGCATGATGGAGCTGCTGGGGGAACTGAGGATCCCCGCTCAGTACGCCGTTAGACGCTTTAACGCCATGTGGGAGGTCCTCTTGCCAACAAAGGACGATGCAGAGAAGCTGGCAAGAGGGGATCTCACATGGAAAAACATCAAGGTACGGCCAGAGTACCTTTCAAAGAGGAGGACGCTGGTCACAATTACAGGGGTGCCGTGCTTTCTGGAGGAGGAGCAGCTGGGGGCAATCATGTCCCAATATGGAGAAGTCGAAGGCATCGAGGCGGTAAAGGGCCCCCGGAATATAATGTCGGGAGACTATAAGATCAAAATGAGGCTGTCCCGCAAGGAATTCCACGGGATCCCGGCCCAATTCACCTGCGAAGGCTGGTCACTCGCCGTCATTGTGGAGGGCAGAAGACCCCAGTGTTGGCAATGCCAAAAAACAGGCCACGTAGCGAGGTTCTGTCCTCAAAGACAAGCCGGAATAGCCGAGACGGGCAAATCGGCGGAGAAAAACCCCCCAACAGAGTCAAGGAAGGAGGAAGCAGCCCCAGCAAAAGAAAAGTGGAGCACAGTGGCGGCCAAAAAGGGGGCAAAGAAACAAGAGCCGGCTCCACAAACTACAAGAACAGTGGCAACAGCTACAAAAAGAAAGGCGAGAGGAAGCTCCTCGGGCTCAGACAGCGAAGGGGCCGAGGACAAACAGAGGGAGAAGAGAGAGAAGAAAGACGACAAGCAAGACCAGATTACTGAGCTTCAGCCGCAAAGCCCCCAGGAAGAAGATCAGCAAACCCCTCCCCTATTCACCACTCCTAACGAGGAAACGGAGCAAATGGAAGCTCCAGTAGAAGAAGTTGTCCAAGAAGCCCAAGAGGAAGAAGCAAAGGAGAAAAGGCTGGAACAAAAGTCGGCAGCCCCGAGGGAGGGGAAAACCAGGAAGCACCCTTTCCTTCCCGGGGAACAATTATGCAACGCCGACTTAAGTAACGCGGTCTCGGATTTAAATGGGAGACAGAGGCGATACTTAACGGAACTGGAAAGTCTCCGGAAAGTGGACGGAAAAGAGGTGACAGACCCTAGGAACTTCCAGGATGCTCCGTCTATTATCACTTTCGTCCGGGTGAATAGGGGAGGAAGAGCGAAGGCGCTATGGCGCATGATAGAAGCAGCCAAGTCGGCCTTCGGGGGCCTCAAAATCGTGGACGGGGAGCACCCATCACTTGGAAAAATAACAACACAATGTGAAGGGAGGGTCCCGCTTTATGTTCACCCCTCCCTTTATAGGGCTCTGAAAATGACGTTCCCCTTGGACGTGGGGGGCCTGGCTCGAGACGGACGGCTTACGTCCGACCTGCTCACGGGCAGTCTTGGTCAGGCCTTCGACGTCCTCACTCCCGAGGACTTTAGACCCTTAGTTGAGGAATACTTCTAGTTAGGGAATCATGGCCTTGAACCTGGCTAGCTTAAATGCGAGGGGCATGAGGTCTCGAAGCAAGGCTGCTCGCGTGCTGAGGGACCTCATGGCCCTTGAGGTAGACATAGCTGCAATACAGGAGACCCACTTTGTTGGGGCTGGGGACTGCGATGTGCTGGTGAACGATTTTGATGTTTACTCAGCATATGGCAGTTTCCATAGCCGGGGGGTTTCTGTGTTAGTAAGTCGCACCCTATCTGCGACGGTTACACTTGTTCATGCGGACGCTCATGGGAGGCTGGTCGTGGTTGATGTTGCCGTTAGCAGCAGCGCATTCCGGATCATGGCAGTTTATGCGCCCAACATCCAAAGTGAGAGGGTTTCCTTTTTTCGGCGGGTGGAGGGGTTTCTCTCTTCGGGTCCGGAGCGAGTAGTTTTAATGGGGGACTGGAATGCCATCCTGGACCCCAAGTTAGATAAGGTCGGGGGGCCTAGTGGGACGGGTAGGTGTGAAAGCAGCCTGTCTGACCTGATGGCCTCGTGCGATCTGGTCGACAGGTTCCGTCTGGATCACCCCGGGAGGGAGATGTGGACGTGGCATACTAGTGCGGCCGCCAGTCCAAGTACATACTTGGACAGGATGTTAATTAGAAGGGGCGACGTAGATTTTCTATCTTGTCCCACGTTCCACTGGTTAGGTCATTCGGACCACAAACTTGTGTTGGCCCGTTTGAAGTTAGGTAATAGGCCTAGGTTGGCTGGCTACTGGAAGATGAACGCCTCCTTGTTGGAGTCGGTCGACTTCCGGGAGCAGCTGACGACACTAATTCAGAGGGAGTTAGTGGGGGCGGTTACCGGGAGTAGGTGGTGGGTTAATCTTAAGGTCACCATTAGGCATTTTTGTGTCCAATATAGCCAAAGCCTCGCTTTAACTAGGGCTCGGACCAAAAAGCACCTAGAGGATAGATTGACCCGGGCGGTGGCAGGGGGGGATTCCCTAGATCTAGCACTAATTAAGGGGGACCTCAGTCGCTTGGCTAGCGAGCGATATGAAGGTCAAGTAGTTAGGGCTAGGTTAAATAGAGTCTCCAACGAAGCCGTGAACGTTGACGCTGTTGAGCGTGGGGCCGCTCTAAGACGCGGCTCGGATGGGTACATTCGGGAGGTGAAAAACCTGGAAGGACGTTCTCTCGTGTCGACGCGGGAGATCTGCAATGGGTTTCGGCAACATTTGGAGGAGCGCTTCACCAAACTACCCAGACTCCGCGGCCAGGAGTTTGGCAGCTATTTAGCTGGCTCGCCCCGCCTTAATGCGGCCCGAGCGGCTAGTTGCGAGGGGGTGGTTACGGAGCGTGAGGTCATTACTGCGTTGAAGCAGGTTGGCCACAACAAATCTCCGGGGCTCGATGGTTTGCCCTACGAATTGTACTTGAGGCTGTCGCCCATGTTTGTGCCCCTTTTGACGGGCGTGTTTAACCACTGGTTTGCCCAGGACTCGATCCCGAGGCAGGTAACCAAAGGAGTGGTCACGCTTCTGAAGAAGGGAAACCAACATGGAGGGGGGAACTTAGAAGACTATAGGCCCATAACTCTGCTTAACGCAGATTTTAAGATTTTGGCCCGTATTCTTGCCAACCGACTGCAGGTTGTTATCGACGAGTTGGTCGAACCGGATCAGAATTACGCTGTGAAGGGTCGAACAATTCAAAACAATCTGCACTTGGTGCGCACGATAATAGAGGGTTTAGAAGACGACACAGAAGCCGCGCTGATCAATTTAGATCAGTCCAAGGCGTTCGATAGGGTGGACCATGGGTTCCTGAGGGCTGTTGTGGAGGCCGCCGGCTTTGGTCCGGACTTCCGCAAGTGGATCTCCGCCCTGTATCGTGACCCCGCGGTGGTGGTGCAAGTCAATGGTAGGTTGTCGGAGTCCTTTGGGGTCTCCCGGTCGGTGCGGCAGGGCTGTCCGCTGTCGCCTCTGCTCTATGTCCTGGCGTTGGAGCCCTTCCTTCGCAAATTAAGGGACGAGGCGGCGAGACCAGTCCTACGCGGCATTGCTCTACCTGGCCGCCGATTTGCCAGGGTGTCCGCGTACGCCGATGACGTCACCGTTTTCGCAGCCAGTCGTAACGACATCGAAGCGGTGATAGAGGCGATCGCTGAGTACGAAGTTGTCACAGGGGCCGTGATCAATCGCAGCAAGTCCGTCGGCCTGCGGTTGAGCGCCTGGACCGGGGTAAACTCGCTTCCAGGTGCGTTCGGCTGGACTGATGGCCCGGTTAAGATCCTCGGTGTGTGGTTCGGGCCGGATCTCCAGCTGGACAAGAATTGGTCGGAGGTACAGACTAAGGTCGAATCGTCTGTCGTGACTTGGATTCGGAGGAGATTGTCCTTGAAGGGTCGTGCGGAGGCATGCGCCACTTACGTGTTTCCGTTGATCCTTTACCGTTTATCTGTTCTTCCCCTGCCTGCGGACCGCTGTAAGGCTTTAGAGCGACTCCTTTTCAAACTGCTCTGGAAGGGAGGAAAGCCGTATGTCCGTAGACAGGTCTGTACGCAGAAGCTTAGCGAGGGAGGCTTGGGGATGCCTGATCTGCGCAGCCATCAACACGCAGAAAGACTGGCGTTCCTGAGTCGGACACTGATAGAGGAGGCACCCTGGGTTCCGGCCGTGCAGCGCGCTTTCCCACGGCTATTAACCAACCCCGCCGCCGAAGGTCGCCGTCGACCAGCGGGGGAAGGGCGCTTCCTGACCGAATGCCGAGCCGCCCTTAGGGCATTGCCGGGGTCCAATGACCTTGCACGGCCTAGGTGGAGGCTATATGAGGAGTTAGTGGAGGGTACCGCGAACGACCCGCTGGTGGAGCGGCTACATCTGTCGAGGGGGGAGGTTCTCTCGCTTTGGAGTTGGGCGCCCGCCAGTAGCTACATTAATAATTCAGAATTTTCGGTAACGTGGAGGCTAGTCCGGGATGCGTTGCCTCTCTTCGACCGACTTGCCAGGGATTTCCGGGATCCCGATTATTATTTTCCCCCGTGCCCACGCTGCAACGATGAGAACGAGGACGAAACGCGTGAACACGCGTTCTTTCTTTGCAGCGGGGTGCGGAGTCTCTGGAGGTATGTCGAAGGGGTAACGGCTCGCATCGACCCCGAGCGGTCGGTGCCACTTGATTTGGCGTACGTGGTTGACAATGTGGACCCGCCGTTTATCAGGGAGAAACGGGTGGTGTTTCTGGCGATACTGGCTGTAGCTAGGTTAGTGACGTGGGTTACACGTCTGAGCATTGTCTATGAGGGGCAATCTGCTTCCGATCAGGATCTGGTCCTTTATTTTAAGCATCAACTTAAAATGAAAATCAGATGTGATTGGAAAAGATTGCCCCGCATCGACTTTGATAGGAGATGGGTGCACAACACTAGTTTGTGCATCCGACGAGGAGCCAGGTTCGAGTTCGTGTTTCCACCCTAGTGGTATTGTTCCTAAGGTGCTGAGGTTTGGTTTTCTCGGAACCCAGCCCCTTATGTAAAGTAATATAAGGTCAACCTTATACGATGGGTAGGAGTAGGCTAGGTAGGTGTTTAACCACCAAGAGTGGATGGCTTATGCTTTATTAGGGCCTAGACTAGGGTAGTATGCATGTTATCCTGTTCCCGTAGTCTTTTTATTTTTTTCGTTAGATTGGCACTAAGAGAGCTTCCAAAGATGCCCAGTCCACTTGTTTATTTTGTCCCCGGCCTATTTTTGCCCATTACGCACTTTTTATCTTGGAAGACGCCATCCACCCCGGTTTACCCCAACCCCAAGTTATTTTTCACACATACCCTTAGGTCCTCCACTCCCCTCTAGGGAACGACCTGCTTGCTTTCACCTCTTCCCCCCGGGGGAGAGGAGCGGAAGACAGTGGGCGTTTCACACGACAGACCAGCTATTAGGTAGGGAGGGTCCCTTACTAACCTGCCCCCATAGGCATTTTGTTTATTTGCTTTCTTTTTTCTTTCTTTTTGGGTGTTTTCTAGTTTGCCCCCCTCCCCATCATTTCACCCCCATTTTTATATATATAAAAAAAAAAAAAAAAAAAAAAAAAAATATACTTTATTTTGTATATAAACAAGTTTTGTTTTGTTCCTGTACATAATTGTTTTAAAATTTTTCAGCGTGAATGTCGCCCGCCATCCGTGTAAGCTGGGGAGCTGTTATTTTAAGTAGGTCCTGGTAAGAATGTAAGGCGGTTATGCAAATAGTGCGTGAGAGAAACTCTAGTATAGGTTTTTACTTAATAAAGTACTTGCTATCAAACGCAAGTCTAGCCTAGGACTAGCAAAGACCCCTATTTTTTCCCACTTCCCCCCCCCCCTACTGGCCCTGGTGCCTAAGTTGTTACGGACCCCAAATAAGGCCTTGGCAGTAGATAATGCCAAGGTCGGGGCCGTAACGACTAAATAATGGCTTGGTTCTCATGCAAAGCTCCGCACTTGCTCACGGTTCCCTAACCGTTCGACGCTCGCGCAATCACTGTGACTCCAGTCTCACCACTGTAGCAGTCCAGTCCACTACCACTACAGTGGCTCCGGTCTCCACGCCGTAGAAGTCCACTACCACTACAGTGGCTCCGGTCTCCACGCCGTAGAAGTCCACTACCACTACAGTGGCTCCGGTCTCCACGCCGTAGAAGTCCACATCATCACCACGACTCTGGCCTCCATGTCGTCTGTACCTTTCATACACTGACTTCTTCCTTCAGTGTCAGTCCGATCCGAGCGTCCGTCCGTACTTGATGAACACTGAACCCTCAGTGTTGCCAATTCGCCGTCCGTACCTCTCATACACTGACTTCTTCCTTCAGTGTCAGTCCGATCCGAGCGTCCGTCCGTACTTGATGAACACTGAACCCTCAGTGTTGCTAATTCGTTCGTCTGTACCTCTCATACACTGACTTCTTCCTTCAGTGTCAGTCCGATCCGAGCGTCCGTCCGTACTTGATGAACACTGAACCCTCAGTGTTTGCTAATTCGTTCGTCTGTACCTCTCATACACCGACTTCTTCCTTCAGTGTCAGTCCGATCCGAGCGTCCGTCCGTACTTGATGAACACTGAACCCTCAGTGTTGCCAATTCGCCGTCCGTACCTCTCATACACTGACTTCTTCCTTCAGTGTCAGTCCGATCCGAGCGTCCGTCCGTACTTGATGAACACTGAACCCTCAGTGTTGCTAATTCGTTCGTCTGTACCTCTCATACACTGACTTTTTCCTTCAGTGTCAGTCCGATCCGAGCGTCCGTCCGTACTTGATGAACACTGAACCCTCAGTGTTGCCAATTCGCCGTCCGTACCTCTCATACACTGACACCGTACTCAGTGTCCGTCCGATCTGAGCGCCTGTCCGTACCTGATGAACACCTAACCCTCAGTGTTGCCAATTCGCCGTCCGTACCTCTCATACACTGACTTCTTCCTTCAGTGTCAGTCCGATCCGAGCGTCCGTCCGTACCTGATGAACACTGAACCCTCAGTGTTGCCAATTCGCCGTCCGTACCTCTCATACACTGACTTCTTCCTTCAGTGTCAGTCCGATCCGAGCGTCCGTCCGTACTTGATGAACACTGAACCCTCAGTGTTGCTAATTCGTTCGTCTGTACCTCTCATACACTGACTTCTTCCTTCAGTGTCAGTCCGATCCGAGCGCCCGTCCGTACCTAGTGGATGCTGAAAACTCAGTGTTGCCAATTGTCCGTCCGTTCCTCTCATAGCCTGAGGCTAACGTATCAGTAACATCTCAGTCGGACCCAAGTCAAACAATCACCCGCATCAGTTACCACGCCAATTCCTCCGACGTCATTCCAGCTTACGGCGAACCGACAAGCATCCCCCTTACCGAATACACCGGCGACGGATCCCGGACCAGCATCGCCCAGTGAACAAATTTGCATTTGCCACCCTTTCGTTTGTTTAAATAAAAGGCGAATCTTCGTCTTTAAACTAAACCACCAGAGTTTGTCATTTCTTCTTTGTCCTGTTGTTTCATTCCTTGTCCTGGTGTCTGATATATATTTAGTTGCACGGTCAGTTGGCTAACCACCTTCAGGCCTCCCCGCAACAGTAGTCGTAAAAATTCCATTTCTTTTGTAATGTTTTCATTCTTTGGGCTTTGAGCTTAAAGACTAATTTTTTTTATAGAACCTCACCATAATATGTACTTTTTAATAAAAATGTACTTGAAAAAAAAAAAAACTAGAAAAAATTGCCACAACTTTCTTTTTCAAATCTTTTCATCTAATGAAAATATGGTTGGTTTTAGCGCCGTAAATTGTGATATGAAAACTGAAACAATTCTCTTAATAGTCACATAAAGACTACGTTTTGTATTATTAATGTTATCAACTTTGTTACATTAAAAAAAATCGTCGCAGCTTCTTTTTTTTTTTTTTTTTTTTTTTTTTTGATGTTTTGATTTAATAAAAAATATCGTTAGGTAGCGTCCTATATTATGAGATGACAAAAATGAACGAATCTCTGAGTAGAATGGAATTGTCTCCCTCTGCACAATGACCTTGTATAAAAAAAAAAAAAAAAGCGCCCAAAAAAAAAGATCAATTCATAGAAACTGTTCTTCGTTAGGTTAAAACAACCGTCTTTACATCAAAATGTCTTACACATGGGAAATCCTCTCTCTCTCTCTCTCTCTCTCTCTCTCTCTCTCTCTCCCTCTTTCTCTCTCTCAAAAAATAAACACTAAAATCTCTGACGTAAGACAATAACAAAAAGGGGATTTCCCTGTTTATAAATAAGATAATACTGTCTAACAGTCACATGACATCATCACGTGCTTTCATCCAGATCTAGTCATCATGTGTCGGCGTAGTTGTTGACCATTCGTTTGCGTTACGTATTAAAAAGTGTATATTAAAAGAAAAAAAGAAAAGGAAGTGATAATTTTTTTATCGTTTTCTTAAATGATGGGCCATTTTTGTATTTGAATATATCTATTTATTTTTTTCATTACATCGTTAATTTTTTATACAAAAAATATTTTACATTTATTTATTTTTTAAATTTATTTTACGCGGACTAAACACATTGTCATCATATTTTGTTTGTCAACAACTCCTTTTCGTATATTTACAAGAAAAAATACTTTTTCTATTATTCGGATTTTTACGTTATAGATGGGAACAGAAAATACCTCAAATCGATTGAAATTATTAAAATAATAACAAAGTAAGTTTGCAACATTTATTTATTTAACCATGTCCTTTATATAATATATATATATATATATATATATATATATATATAACTCGACTAACAATAAAAACAATTATTTCTTATTAACATTTTATTAATTCCCTTTTTGTCTTATCTGTATTTCTTTCTCTTTCAGTTGTACGATTTGCGGTTCGAACGAGGACCCGCTCCAGCTCCATTACAGTCGGCTCCCAGAATAATGCCTGGGACGATGCCATCGTCCGCTGAAGAATTCCATTCGTCTGTGGAAAGTTCACCGTTGTTGGGGGGAATTCGCTCCAGATACCACAACTCGTACACAGATGAAGAAGACCCTCCAGCAGAACCCGTCACTGTACGTATATTTATACAAGAAAACTTATTTTTAGTCGACAACTTGAGTTAAGGTTTAAAAAAAAAAAAAAAAAAAAAAAAACCTATAAACCAGAAGAATCGCAAAGTCAAAGTCCGCAGCAAACAGTATCTAGTCAGATTCAGTCCCTAATTTAAAATTTTATCCAATTCCCAGCGAGAGTTTTAGGATATTTAGTTCTCTCCCACTTCAAGAATTGTAACACCAGGGTTGTAAAATGGTATTGAGAAGTCAGCGCCCCTCCCCTCGAGGAGGGGCACTTTAACCTGCAAAAAGTGCCTGAGCAGTCCCAGTCCAGTCGGCATTCCCCGGTAAAGATGCCTTGTCTCGCCTCAGCAAAACTCTCCTCTAAATCTGAGAGGGTGGACTTCCTAAAAGGTACTTGTACAGTTTAATCAAGACATTAAAAAAATGAAAATATCGGAAAAAGTTTAAATTGTACGTATCCGTTATGGAATGAAGTTCCCCGAAAAAAAAAAAAAAATCACTTAATTTCATCAAGTAGTTTTTTCTTTTTTTTTCTTTTTTACAGGGGGGAAAAAAAATTCTTATGATACCGAGCAAAAGGTTCACTTTTTAGAAAGAATGAGGAAGTGTCGGCACTTTAAACTGAGTTATCTCCCCGTGGCGTGTTCTAAAAATCCACCCCCCCCCCCAATTTTTTTAATTCAAAGATGTAACTAACGTGCTGTGTTTTTCTGCTGTAAAAAAAAAAAAAAAAAAAAAAATCCTCGATCAAATTAAGTGATTTTTTTTTTTTTTTCCGCAGTTCAAAACGGATACGGATTTTTTCTCGATATTTTCATTTTTTTAATGTCTTGATTAAACTGTACAAGTACTTTCTAAAATTACACAGAACAAGTATTACAGTATTCAAGAGGGACTAGGTCATTACAGGAATACAGGAATGATCTAAATCTGTTGATTTTCCGGCGTGAGTTCCAGTTTCTACAATTAAAGTGAAAGAAAGTAACAAATCTAAATGTTATTTCAGTACGGATAGTAAAATACGGAAGATTATTTAGAAACCCGTTCTTAACATGGAGAGATGGAAGAGATTTTATTAACTATTCTGTACTTTCACCTAACAATTTGATAAATTAATTAATAAGAATTAGTACAAACACAACCTGGGGAAACCGCAAGGCAAGAGTAAGAAACTCAAGACATGGATTTTTTTTAATATTAGGAACTGAATCTGAACAGACACCGTTTGCTTCGAAGTCTGTATTAGAGATTCTTCTGATTTGTCCGAAAAGGAGAATAGTTTAAAATGTTTGGTTCTCAATGTGTTGAAGTATCAAGGTCTAGGCAAGACTGGAGTTTAGGTGGTAAAATAATCACTCACCCTTTATTGCATAAAAGGAACAAAACTCCCTAATCACCGTTATGTTACTATGCCAACAATATAAAAGCAATGATATCGGTATTTCAGAAGTTAAGTTTTAAATAAGCAGAACTTCATTTTTAAAAAATAAACAATATGAAAACAACTTTAAAAAAAAAAGGAATAAGCATTTATTTTTTTTCATTTTTTTAAACAATATATACAGAACTTTTTAACATTCACAACTATTTTAAAACAGTTTTTTATATATTTTAAACAGAACTTTTTTGATGCTTCAGAACGGAATTTCGGAAATCGTACAACTGAATTTTACATGAAAACAATGGTATTTACGTTTTCCTCGTATCTTTAAGATGATTATATCCAGAAATTACGAAAATCGATAAGGTGGAAAATTATTTTTAAAAATATTTAAAAAATAGAATTTCAAGAAAACGATCGTATTTGCTCATGTAAGACACAAGAGAGTTAAAAAGGGACGGAATTTTCCGTTTCGATATAAAAAAAAATGGCTGCAATTTTTCACCTGCTTACGCGATCACAGTTGCTTAGTTGGTACTTGTACAGTTTAGTTAAGACATTAAAAAATGGAAATATCGAAAAAAGGTTATATTGCACGTGTCCATTCTGGAACGAAGTTCTCCGAAAAAAAATTCACTTAATTTCATCAAGTAGGTTTTTTTTTTGTTGTTGTTTTTTGTTTTTGTTTTTTTTTTTTTTTTACAGCGAAAAAACAATTTATGATACCGAGCAAAAGGTTCGATTTTTAGGAAGAAAAGCTAGAATTAAAGATGGGGAGGGAGTATCGGCGCTTTACATGGAGTTATCTCCCCGTGGCGTGTTCAGCAAATTTCACAATGGTTGACTTCAACGCGCTCTCATGAGAACGTGTTTTTCCGCTGTAAAAAAAAAAAAAAAAAAAATCATTTAATTTGATCGAATAGTTTTTTGCTTTTTTAACTATTCGATCAAATTAAATTAATTTTTCGGAGATCTTCAGTCCAAAACAGATACGTACAATATAACCTTTTTTCGATATGTTCATTTTTGAATGTCTTGACTAAACTGTACAAGTACCGTTTAGTTTAATAATTCAGTAATATTTAGATAATTTCGATTGCATAATTTGGAAGCTAACATTGTAATTTATTAGGATTTAAAAAAATCTGGTTTGTATTACTGTACACATAGATTCGAAAAAGTTGTCAGAAAACAAATATATAACAAATAAATGTTATCAAAGGCAAGATAAGTTACTTTTCAACCTAACTGGATATATTTTTCGTGTTTTTATTTAATGTAACATGTTTATTCAGCTCGAAAAACATACTATGTTTACCGATGTATTGGAAAATTCAAAATGGCGTCCGACTCTCTCTTTAACACGGTAAGTTTAGGAAAAGGTGTTAGAAATAATAAACTAGACAAAATACTATTAAAAACCAACCGAATATATGTCAATCCATGTCACGGTAACATATTGAGCGAGTTTCTAACAGTATTTTGTCTAGTTTTATATTTATAGCACCTTTTCCCAAACTTACCGTGTTAAAGAGAGAGTCGGCGCCATTTTGAATTTTCCAATAAATCGGTAAACAGTATGTTTTTCGAGCTGAATAAACATGTTACATTAAATAAAAACACTGAAAACATATCCTGTTAGGTAGAAAAGTAACTTATCTTGCCTTTGATAACATTTATTTGCTATATATTTGTTTTTTGACAACTTTTTCGAATCTGTGTACAGTAATACAAACCCAAAAAATCAGTAGAAACCATTGTTTTTTTCTCTGAAAACTCCATTTATTGACTGCCAAATTTCATTCTGATAGTGTAGAAGCGCCCCTATTTCTTTTTTTAAAGTTTTGAACAATATAAAAAGAACTTTTTATAATTTTAAACAATGTAACCCTTTTTTTTAATTTAATTTACATCAATATAAACATATTTTCTTGTATTTTGTTGTTTAATTTTTAACAACATAAATAGAACTTTGGTGTTTATGTATTTTTGGTACCACGCTAATTTAAAATGGTGGTGCTAATGCAGAGTGATCCGCGCTATTTTTTAAAATCGTGTTTCCACATTTAATTAAAGTTTTGATGTTTTTTTTTTTTATTCAATTCTAAGGTTAAAATACAGACTTGGTACAAAACACTCTCCCCATGTTAAGAATGGCTTTTTAAATAACGTTATTATTTCAGCACAGATCACTCTCTGCATGAGTACCAAAATAGTTTTTTTCAGGTTAAATTAAAGTTTTACGATAACTTTCTTATTAAATTGTTAGGTGGAAGTAAAGAATAATTAGAAAACACCCCCTCTCTCCCTATGTTAAGAATTGCCTTCGAAATAATGCTATTATAGCATGGTACAATAAATACAGAAGTACCGAACTTTTTACAATTTTACATGGTAAATTTTTACTTGGTTTCTATCTTAACATTTTCCTTAAAATTACGACTTTGATAGGTTTTTGGATATGCTGAAAACGAATATTGCATTTAAATTTTCTGTTAATAAGTAGTTTTATGAATATTGAGCAATATAATTTTTATTTGTTAAACGTGGTGGCCATAGTTTTTAACTTTTAATTTTACACAACAGAAATAGAATTATTTTTAATAATTTTGAAAGAAATATTGTTCACAAACGTTTTTTCAATTTTAATTTTTAACAAATGATAAACCTTTTTACATTTTTTATTTTGAAAGAAGGAAAAAGTAATAAATTTCAATGTTTTTTTTTCAAAAAATTTAAAATAATTGAAAGATAATACAGATTTAAATAAATAAATTGCAATAGAATGTGTGCTTAAACTACTCATATGATTTAATAATAATCACGTGATTCAATTTTGAATTAAAAAATTTCACATTGCTTAAAATTATAAAAAGTTCTATTTATATTGTTTAAACTTAAACTTAAAAAAAGTTCTTCAGAGTTTAAAATTAGAAACAAGTTCTATTTATATTGCTTTTAATTAAAATGAAAAAGGTTTTCATATTTTACAATGATAAAAAGTTTTATTTATATTTAATATTTTTTTTATATGTTCCAATGATTTAATATTGTTTATCATTATAAAAAAGGTATTCATTGTTTAAAATTATTAAAAAATTGTTTTCATGGTAACGTAATGGTGATTACAGGAATTTAGTTCCTTTGGTACTTGTACAGTTTAATCACGACATTCAAAAATGAAAATATAAAAAAAAAAAGTTATATTGTACGTATCCGGATACGTACAATATAACCTTTTTTCAATATTTTCATTTTTTAATGTCTTGATTAAACTGTACAAGTACCGTTACTTTTATGCAATAAAGAGTTTGAGATTATTTTTCCACCTAAACTCCAGTCTTGCCGAAGTCTATTATATAAAAATATCAAACCTGTGTATGTGTTATTTTTCATCTATGCGTAATTTCGATAAATAGTAAACACAGTAAAAGTGTGTGCATTTTAATTATTCACTACAGTTCCCAAATATCATTTTTTTTGGTAAATTTTTAGTTTACTGACCCCTCAGTATTCACCTTAATTTGTCGACTGGGAATATACACCAGAAAGAATAGTTGGAAATAAGTCAAATTTCTACAGCTATGTTCCTTGAAAACTGTGTTACTAAACCTGACATGGTGATATGGGACAAAGGAAAGCATAGCAGTACGTTTGGCACCAGTTTGGTTGCAAAAGTTGCCAGAGTCGGTTTGCACAGCACACTGATCTGCCTTCAGGGCTTCACTCCTGATTTGATAGGTTTACTCCCTTTAGCCATTGACCATTAGCAGCGGTTCCTCCACCTAGATTATTGATGCAGTATAAACATCACCCCCTCACATGATTTAGCCTGCCAATTGAACTGGTGTACCGAGGTGTGATGCTTGGAGTCTACTCTGCTTTCCTTTGGAACACACTAGTGAGGTTGAGAGGGGGGGGTCTTGAGTACTGGTTGGTTGGTTGGTTGGTTGTTTTATGGCATATCAACCCTTTTCAGGTTATTTAATGCCGAATCTGGTGATTTTGAAGAACGATTTTTTAATATAGTATATTTGTTTTTTAAGTTGTATTCTATTTAACCCATAGTTGGGACCCTAACAGGTGCTACCACTCCGGATCAGTGGACCAGGGAGCAATGGCAATTAAAGGGTGGCTCCACACTCCCTAAGGCCTCCAAGCTTGGGCCCTCACCATCAGATATAGTTTAAGGTCATATCCAGGACCCTTGAGTACTGGGCAGATTAGGACCTCCATACACTTTGCCCAGGCTCGCGCCTTGGAGAGGCCACTTCATTGCCGCTGCTCCAGTGACAGAAACAACACGAGAGACAGCAGTTATAAGTTTTGAGCATATTGGTGTAAGTTTAGATGCTACGGGTTGTCTTTGATGGTGGGAGGGATCATCGAAATCCCGACTAGTCAGCCATCGCCTGCCTTAAGCTGAGCAGCCCCTGGTCAATTAGATGCTGACTTGCCATGGTCTGTTTGCTTCATTAGGTGACTGGAGCTAGGACAAAATTCGAAAAGCAGATCAGAAATTGCATCTGCCAAAACCAAATTTTCAAAGCTGCCAGCACTGAGACTGGCAACTTGGAATGTTAGGACCATGTGTCCTGGACTCTCAAATGATCTCCAGCAAATTGATGATGCAAGAAAGACAGCTATAATTAACCGCGATTTAAAGAGGCTCAACATTGACATTGCAGCCCTGCAGGAGACAAGACTCGCAGACAGTGGTAGCATGAGAGAACAGGATTACACTTTCTTCTGGAAAGGCAAGGAACCAGAGGAGCCACACTTACACTATGTTGGACTGGCAGTGACGAACCGCTTACTGTTCGCAGTTGAACTTCCATCCAAAGGTATGCCAAGAATCCTTCCTATGCATCTCTCCAGCAAATCAGTGAATATCCTGAGTATCTACACTCCCACTCTCAAATCTAGTGCTGAGGTAAAGGACGAGTTCTACAAGGAGCTAGAGAGCACCATAAAGAGAATTCCTGCCTCAGATAAACTATACCTCCTTAGTGATTTCAATGCCTGTATCGGATCCGACCGTGACTCCTGGCCTCGTTGCATCGGTCATTTTGGCATCAGCAAGATGAACGAAAATGGACAGACTCCTTGAGTTGGGTACATGTGTACATACAATGACTTATACATCACAAACACATTCTTCCAAACAAAGCCATATCACAGAGTGTTTTAGCAGCACCCCCAGTCCCACCATTGTCACCGACTGAATCTCATCATTACCATAAGAAACTCACTGAATTGTGTCCGGAATACTTGTAGCTACCACAGTGCAGACTGTGATATTGACCACACGCTAGTTGCAGTTAAAGTCTGTATCAAACCTTAGAAAATCCACAACGCCAAGCAAAAAAAATGACCCCGCATAAATGTAGCCTTCACCTCCTTTCCCAATGCATGCACATGCTTTGCAGATTGACCCCAAGAAGCCTTAAAAGACTGTCCCACCCATACAGTGGAAGAGAGATGGGGACACATTCGTGAGGCCATCTACAACTCTGCTAGTGACATCTTTGGTAAGCAGAAGAAGAATGCAGACTGGTTTGAAGCGAGGATCACTGAACTAGAGCCAGTTATCTCAGTTAAACGCGTTGCGCTACTTGAGTATAAAAGAGACCCTTCTGAGAAGACATTTGCTGCACTCAGGAAGGCCAAAAGTGATACCCAGAAGATGCTGCACCAACGAATACTGGCTGAACCTATGTAGCAGCCTCCAACTTTCTGCTGACTGTGGAAACGTTCGTGGGATGTATGCGGGACTGAAGGTGGCCTTCAGTCCAAGTATAGTTAAGACTGCACGCCTGAAGTCAAAATCAGGCAACATCATCACAAACTATGGAAAGCAAATGGAGAGATGGGCTGAATACTATAAGCAGCTATACTCACATGAGAATATCATCACTAATGCAGTAATTGAAGGCATCCCACCCCTGCCAGCAATGGATGAGCTGGATAATCCCCCCCCATCCCTGACGAACTCACTGAAGCCATTGACACCCTTGCTAGTGGTAAAGCTCAAGATGGTGATGGTATTCCACCTGAAATCATCAAGGTCAGCAAAAATACATTCCTTGGTCATCTCTATCAACTTCTGCTCCAGTGCTGGGAAGAGGGTTCAGTTCCGCAAGACATGCGTGACACCAACATTACAACGCTTTACAAAAATAAAGGTGATCGCAGTGACTCTAATAATTACCGCGGCAGCTCTCTGCTCAGCATTGTCGGAAAGGTCTTCGTTCATGTTGTATTAAAAACTCCAGTCACTTGCAGAGAGAGTTTACCCAGAGGCGCAATGCGGTTTTAGAGTAGAAAGGTCAACTGTTGACATGGTATTCTCCTTACGACAACAACAGGAGAAGTGTCGAGACCAGAGGAAACCACTGTACCTCGCTTTTATTGATCTCACAAAAGCATTTGACCTAGTTAGCAGCAGTGGCCTCTTCGTGCTACTACAAAAAATAGGATGTCCCCTCCCCCAAACTCCTGAGAATGATAACCTCTTTTCATGAAGACATGAAGAGCTCTGTCAAATTCAATGAAGCACTTTCAGAATCTTTTCCCATCCTCAGTGGTGTGAAACAGGGCTGTGCTTTTGCTCCAACTCTTTTTTTGGCATATTTTTCTCACTTCTGCTACTATACGCTTTTCATGAAACTGAAGTTGGCGTCTATATTCGCATAAGAGGAGATAGAAGCCTTTTCAACTTGGCCCGTCTACGTGCCAAAACTAAAGTCCGCATGGCTCTCATCAGGGAAATGCTGTTCGCAGATAATGTAGCATTAGCGGCCCATTCTGAGAAAGCCCTCCAACAACTCCTTGAGCACCGTGCTCATGCTTTAGCTACCCTTTGCGACCAAGACCGCCAACCCCCAATATTTCCTCTTGTATCAGAAAACACGCTATGTGATATACGTATATCTGTACGTGATGTTGCCAAGCTAATCAAAAACCTTGATTCCAGTAAAGCAACTGGCCCTGATGGTATTCCAATTATAGTACTCAAAAAACTTCAACCTGAACTAGCGCCCATACTTACAAAACTGTTTAAACGTTGTCTTAAGGAGAATAGTTTCCCATCTCCCTGGAAAATCTCATCAGTATGCCCTGTATTTAAGAATTCAGGTGATCGCTCATCCCCCTCTCAGTACAGGCCAATAAGTCTCCTGTGCGTCATGAGTAAGTTGCTAGAATCTGTATTAAATACAGAAGTAATCAAACATCTCAACAAAAATAACCTTCTTAGTGACACTCAATATGGTTTCCGTTCTGCTAGATCTACAGCAGATGTCCTTACAGTTATATCGCATAGGATTAGCAAATCTCTCGACGGTGGCAATCTTTCTAGGGCAATTGCTCTTGACATATCTAAAGCCTTTGATAGGGTATGGCATAAAGGTTTACTTCATAAGATCGCTAGCTATGGTATAGCTGGAAAAGTCTTCTCAATTATTAAATCATTTCTTTCTGATAGATTCATAAGAGTAGTAGTTGAGGGGCAAAAATCAGAAGCTCACAATATTAATGCTGGTGTCCCTCAGGGATCCATCCTGGGCCCAACTCTTTTCCTGATCTACATTAATGATCTTCCAAATCATATCCTTACATCATTTGTAGACATTTATGCTGACGACACTACCATTTATGGTACCACATCTAAGACAGTAAACGAGCAAGTTCTCTCCAATTCTCTCTCCTCTGATCTTGAGCACGTAGTACAATGGGGAAAGGAGTGGCTGGTTACTTTTAATGCATCTAAAACCAAGCTTCTCTCTTTACATCATCAACATTCTAATCCACATTTGTCATCAATTGAAATGAATGGCTCTCGTCTTCAGGAGGCCTCAAGTTTTGACAAGCTTCTGGGCTTGACCATTACTCCTGATCTTAAATGGAACACGTATATCAAATCTGTTGCCAAGGCCGCTGGAAAAATGGTGGGATCTTTCTATCGATCCAGTAGATATCTCACTGCTGATGCTATTCTCTATCTATATAAGAGCCAGGTACGTCCAAGGATGGAATACTGTTGCCACATCTGGGCAGGAGCTGCTAGAAAGAACTTGTCCTGCCTTGATAGAGTTCAAAATAGACTTCGTAGCCTCGTAGGAGATGTCCTTTTCTCCTCCTTGCAACCTCTATCTCACAGAAGAGATGTTGCGAGTTTGTCTCTGATGTATCGTTATTTTCATGGAAAGTGTTCAACTGAGCTTCAATCTATGGTCCCCCCTCGCCAAACTTTCACAAGAAACACTCGTCTAGCTGTAAACACTATCAATAATTTCCCCCACTCTTTATCTGTGCCTAAACCTAAACGTAGATTCCATGAACAAAGCTTCTTTCTTAGAACTGCACGCCTGTGGAATTGTCTTCCGTTTTCCTGCTTTCCGGCTGACTACAATATGGTTTTGTTCAAGTCTAAAGTAAATAAGTTCTTGATGAGCCGTTCCATATAAGTTATTAAATTTACCAAATTTTCATTACTAATGATTACTATATTGACCAACTTCTACTGTACACTCTTTAACCCTTATCCTTGAGTGGCCTCTGGGCCTTGATAATGTGGTGATGCCTTTGTAAAAAAAAAAAAAAAAAAAAAAAAAAAAAAAAAAATAATAATATATAATGACACATGACAGAAATCAGAGTATTTAGGTTATACAAACCGAGTATACAAGCTTATATATTGTAGTACTTACCTTCATCTTTGTTTATTCACCCTAATTTCCTTATCCCCTTTTCTTTCATTCACCCTTCATTCCTTACTTTCTTTCATCTATATATTTCTTCATTTTTTTTTTTTTTTTTTTTTTTATAAATTACTTTTCCTACCCGGGTATATAAAGATCTTATATCCATACATGCACACACCCAAAAATATCCATATGCATACATTATTACGAGGTTCACTCAAAAACAATCTATTACTCGTTTGGTTACAAATATACCTTCATACAGGTACTTGTTTCGGTTAGTAATACCATAACTGCTCGATGAAGTAGAATATTAAGCGACTTACGTAACCCATACCAGTATGATCATAGTTGCGACCTCACTTATCCTCTTTGTGGGGGGGGGGTATTTGATGGGGGTTAGTTGTACTCATAGTTGTTCTAGTCTACTAATTTAAAGTTCTTTAAGTGCGTGTATTCTGAAATGTTTGCAGGATATAGCAGTTTCTTTTTTAATATTTAATAATTTTTCTCTGTCTTTAAACCTAGTTATCTCAAGTTTTTCTGATAAGCATAATAAACATGGTGAGTTCAATGAGTGGCAAGTATTGGCGCTCCTAATAATCTTCCATTCTATACTAGGTGTTTTATTTTCTCTAACTAATTTCCAGTAATATAACGATAAGGAAGTGTCCTTTTCATATGTTTGATTATTCATCGAGCGTGTATGTCCATAGAATCTATTTTTGAAAGTCATTTAGGTACTCCCTATGTAGAATCTTTCGTCCCTTGGGTTCTCCACCGGGAAAATCCTAGCTTGGTATACTACTGATGAGGTCAGACATTCATTTTTTATTGGGCATTCCTCAGGCTTTTTACAGTTACATTTATTCACCGCAGTGTTTGCACTATTATTTTCATTTTCTCTATTAGTCGTCTTTAAAATTCTTCCATTATGCTTTTTTATAATCCTTTCTAAGTTATCACTACAGCTATAACTTAATTTTAATGTATTTTTATTAAATATTTTATGTAATATATTATTTGGTGGGCAATGCTTGTTAATAAGTTGTAAAAATTTTGTACCAAGTTTTGTTTTCAACATAATATTAAAGGGGGGTGTGAACCAAATAATTTTCCTCCCACGATTTCTAGATACATTTGTGCTAGTGTTAGTTACTTTATATTTTATCTCTATGTCCTTATACCCACTATTTTTAAGTGCTGTATTATAAATAGCTTTGCAATCATTGAAAGTTACTTCATTAGATGAATTGTTACTTATTCTACTTTCAATAGATAATGGTATATGTTTAATAATGGATGGTGGATGGTTAGACTGCGGGTGTATATAAATAGGATTAGCATTATCCTTCATATATGGTTTATAAGTATTCGAATCCAGATCTAAAGTAACGTCAAGGAAATTAACCTGTTTTAAGTTAGCATTAACTTCTACTTTTAGGCCAAAATCTTTCATGTCCCTATGGATTGCTCTCCTAATCTGATCAGATTTAACACTTGTAGCATTCCTCACTATTATGAGCCCATCATCACGATATAGGCCCATGTCCCTTCTATCTTCCCTTTTTATATATCTGTGTGTATGTTTGTATATGGATGTATTTCTGTGTGTATTGTATGTAGATGTATGTGTATGCATATATATTTCTGAACTATTAGAATAGGCTGCCTCGTATATGATTGTTGTAACAATATAGACTACAAGAATGTATGAATGTTGTTTTTATATATATGTTATATGTGTATGTATATGTGTGTATTTATATATGTATGTATGTGTGTATGTGTTTATATATATATATATATACACCCGTCTGGAGTGTGGTAGCATACTATTACATGTACGAAGGGGTTACCACGCTACAGAAGTAAAGAAAAATGCTATTATTCGTCTCTGTATGTCTGTAATGTGTGTGTGTGTGTGTGTATATATGCGCGGGTGTGGCAAAGTGTAGGCATTTATAAGTATATTGATATATGTATATACGTACATGTGGGGTTTAGATAACTTTCGTGTTTTATATTTATTCATATTTTGTTTGTTTATTTGTTTTAATTTTATTTTATTTTATTTATTTTTATTCAATTTTAATTTTTGTTTTGTTTTATTTACCTTAATGTAATTTTAACTCTATTCATGCGTAGTTTCAGAGTTATTGTCTAGTTTCAGTATGTGTGTTGTGAATAAAAAAAAAAAAAAGCGTACAGCATGGATTCGCTTTTGGATATATGTATTAATGTGTATGTGTGTGTGTGGCGGTGTCTGTGTGTGTGTGTGTGTGTGTGTGTGTGTGTTGTACGTGTGTTGCATGTGTGTGTGGGTGGATGTAGATTAAAAGGCACCGGTCAGTACTTAGCTGACCATCGCTAAGGTTCTTAACTTACAGACTCCAAGACAAGAAAACTAAATTCTCAAGTACCTTATGCCATAAAAACCAAAAGTTAGGTTGGAAGCGGAAGGGGAAATGGAAAAGATGTTTATTATCTTCAAAGACCTCACTCATCCTTTTACCGTCTTTTATGACTCCCACCCAGGTTGCATGCTAACTTGATAAACGAAATAGGAAAATGTATTTGGTGGAAATATCACTTTCGACTGTAATTCTTGGTCTGAAGACATAATCCCCCAACGTGGGTGACTACAGAAACATGTATGCACATATGTAGCCATTAATGTTTGTATAAATAAAATTAATATACCTGCTCTGTTCACTCATTGAGCACTATTTTGGTAGACACATGTTGTTTCATTGGATGTACTTCTAGAAAACTAAACTCTATTGGCTTTATATATATATATATATATATATTTTTTTTTTTTTTTTTTTTTTTTTTACCTCCTTACATCAAGTTACTTCATGCCTTCTCTGGAGCGATTTCTATTTAAAAAAAAAAAAAAAAAAAATTCAGTCGAGTGATAAAATGTAAGCATTTTAGAAACAATATGATGTGACCCCATTTAACCGATGACGTGACACGAGGAAGTAGAAAATATTGTTTGTTAAATATATTTTCTTTATTTAGGTTACTTTGTGTATCTTCTGAAGATGATGAATATTTTATTATTCAAAAATTTGGAAAACAAAAAAAATTTACTTTTATTTTTAATAATAGTAATATTTATTAAAAAATAATTTAATACTCGTTAGGTCCTTCTAGCTATTAAATCTTAAAGAAAAAAACTTCTTTTTTTTTCTAGTTTGTATTATTGGGACTACTGTTCTCATCTTGAGTCTTATTCTCCCAACGTTTTAGTTGATGGAATCTTTAACCTTCTTAAGGTGTATCATGCCAAACTCTGGAATCTGGACAGAAATTAATAAAACCCTTTATTTAATCCATAGGAGTAGCTTGTTCGTGCTCCATCAACCATGACTGAATAGAAGTTTTAAGTAATTTGCAAATGTTCTCATCTTATAGTTATCACAAAGACAAGATGTGCCTATTGACCTTGGTCTTGAAAAGATCAAGCTTATAGGTAGGAGGAAACTGCCAGCAGAAGAGAGTTCCACAAGCCTGCAATTCTTGGAAAGAAGTTACTGGAAGAGAAAGCTGTATTGCACAGTGGTATTAAAACAATAAATTGGTGGGAACCACTAGACTAACGAGTCAAATGAACAAAAGAAGCAAGGAATAGATCAGACAATTCTGAAGAACATATACCATAATAATATAGAAAAGACTCGGACTAGCAAATCACGTCTGCATGAGAGAGCGTGCAAAAGAGAAAGGGTGGGCATGTGTATCTTGTCAAACTCTAAACTCTAGATGGAATTTTGAAAAGAATCCACGGAGGTAGCACGTTCTTCTTCCCTCACACGGAGGTAGCACGTTCTTCTTCCCTCAGCCATGACTGGGTATAAAGCTTCAGCCTCCAGAAGTGTCACTTAGAACTGAATTACCTAGTACTTTATCCATTACGCAATGGGTCTTTGCAAACCCATCTTCTATATATCTTCTATATATATAAAAGCGAAAATGTATGTGTGTTTGTGTGTATGTATGTTTGTGTGTCTGCTAAAAACTTTTGACAGACACAACAAAAATTCACAAACTTGGTCTCATATGAAAGCCCCACCTTCTGGACGACAAATATCGAAAAATTGGCCCAAAGTGACCATCAGAAGTGCGTCAACTGATCAATTTTCTGCAGGGGGGGCAAAAAAGTGACATTTTAATGTTAAACATTACATATTTTTAAATCGATTTATAACTGCCCCAAAAAATACAGTCGTCAACTCTTCTACATAAAGTATACACGCGGCCGTTTATTTTGGGTCAACTTGTATTTAAAACCCGCTGAGTCATGTCACGTGATCTTGACGTCAACAACCTCTAATGGCGGTCTGAATTTACAATTTAAAAATGTTTTTATCGGTAAAAAAAAAATTAATTAAAGCTAAACTATGAATTTCTACACTGTGGCAATGTTACCAAAGTTATTACCACATTCAAAATAGGTAGATACGATAGTTAAACAAAAAATAAAGCCAAGCCAAACATGTGAAGTAAAAAAAAAAAAAAAAAAATATGCTTACAAAAAATATTAACGAAGTTTTAAAAAATAAAAACAGCCAGATGCCATTTTCTAGTCTTTAGAGTAAGGAAGATGAAATGAGAGAGAGAGTGAGTGAGAGAGACACGCAAACAGAGAGAGAGTGAGAGAAACGTTAACTTTTTAACCCCGGAATCGACAGGGGGGAGGGTCAACAACGCATGCGTCAGATGACGTCATGATGTCGTGACCTGATTTACTCTAAATAGTTTATATACGCCGCTTTAGCGCAGGTAGTTAAGGCCTTGGTTCATTATTTAAATGTTTTGGGTTCAAATCGTGGTGTGAGATGTCTTCTTTTTTTTTTTCTTTTTTTTTTTTTCGATTTTTTAAATTTAAATATTGAACCCTGTATTATTTAAGCCATTTTTCACGTAAAGTTCGTTTGTTTTTCTGTTTTAATCGTTCGTTTGCCTTAAGTTATTTTTTTTTTACCCCCCCCCCCCCCGCTTAATTAAAACGTAGTTTTCTTTTCTTACTTTGCTTAAAACAATACTTACATCGTCATCGTCGTAACGCTCAACGACTTTCAAACATCTTTCACTTCTGGCTGGCCAATTTTATTTTCAAACTTCGCCTCGGGGGTTCGGCTTCGATCTTACCCCCCCCGGTTTCTTTTTTATTTAACGTCACACACCCCTACAAGCACCCGGGCAACGCCGGGTACCCCTCGCTAGTCATATAATAAAGTACAATGACAAATTGCTTAAGATTTTTATCTGGTCATGCAATTAAAGTTTACTACCCCCATGGATTAAATATAGGGTTTCATTCAAAATATTGTCCAGATTCCAGAGTTCAACAAGATACACATAAAAAAGGTCAGAGGTTACATCGGCCTATTGTGAGAATGGCACAAGATGAAAACAATAGTTTCAATAATCCAAATAATAAAAATTATCAATCCTCATCTTAAAAATTCAGAAATATATTTTTTTTTATTTTGTTTTTATAGTTTGAGAAACAAAATTTAAACTTAAAGAAATTTTTCTTTTAGTTTTTAAAACCTTTTTTTTCTTTACTTTTTTCTTTTCCTCGCTTATCTTTACTTTTTTTACTTCTAATCTTTTTACTGTTTTAAATATTTTAAAAACGCTTTTTTTTCTTCCATTTTAAATATGCCGATTTTTTTTTTCTGACCATCTGCCCACTTTATGAGAAACATTTTTAAATTACAATATTTTTCTTTTAATTTTTAAAAACTTTAATTTTTTTCTCTTTTCCTTTATTTTTTCTTTACTTTTAATATTTTTACTGTTTTAAACTTTTTAGATATCTTTTTTTTTTTCTTTTTTTTTTTTTTTTTTTACCATTCACTCACGCCTACCCCCTTTTCAACCATTTAACCTTTCTTTGGTTTTAATTTGTTAAGCTTATGTAAATAGTCTTTGATTAAACAAAAACACCTCATAGCACAAATCTTTATCAGAAAATAATTCATGTGAACAATTACTTATTTGATTTATTCATTTTTTTTTCTCTAGAAATCTGAGCCATCACATGAGTACAAGAGTGATGTCACCATATTCGAGGTGAGTTGTTTCATTATTAAAGTCTAACTAGGTAGCCTACCCGGCATTGTAACCTATTTCTATTATAAACTTCTATCACTCTCTATCCATTCTCTCCCCAAACCTTTTTCTCCTCTGCCTAGCCCATTCCTCTCAAAGCTGGACATGTACACATGTACAACTCTCATTTATATAAATAAATTCCTTGAGTAATGCATTTTCTTTCCTAATTAGTACATAATATGTACATCATAATGACGTTGACACGCCGGTTTTTGCCAGATCACTGAAGTTAAGCAACAATGAGTCTGGCCAGTACCAGATGGGTGACCATTTTAGGAACACTAGGTGATGTATGTACTCACTGCTTATCTTGACATTGTTCTCAGTCATCTTTTATTTTTTTTTACTTAGGAGTCATCACTTATTAGGACCCAATGACCACTCAAGGATAAGGGTTAATGAATCTAAGATGGTAGTGTAGTAATCGTTAATGGTGTAGATTGGCTATAACTGGATTATTTATGGAGATGGCTCAACAAGAACTTGTTTACATTGGATTTAAAGGCTACCTTGTTGTATTTAATGGGGAAGCAGACCAGCAGAACAGTGTTCCACATGCAGGCAGTTCTGGGAAAGAAGCTTTGTTCATGGAATCTGCATTTAGATTTAGGGACAGATGGAGAGTGGGGGGAAATCATATAATTATTGTAGCTAGTCTGGTGTTTTTTTATAAAAGTTTTGCTCGGGGGAGGGGGGGTATAGATTGGAGTGTAGTCGAACTTATATATATTTGCAGCTGGAATTAAAACCAATGCTGACTCAGAAGAGATGTGGTTGGGGATTGCGCAACTCTTGCCACAAAAATTTCATGTGGAGACACTCTTCAGTGGGTATCGATAATCTGTGAAGACTGAACAGAGTTGTTTTAGTACCTAATAACACTGAAAAAAAACAACCTCCTCGTCTGATGAAACCTGCCCCAGTAGGCCGTCGGCCCAAGGCAAAAATTATCACTTTTAAGATACATAAGGGGTGGGGATTATTTTTGGATATAATGTGTATAAAGTCTTAAGAAAGCTTGAAAAATTTGGTAAAACTTGTGGAGTATGCACTGTTTTACAGCTGTCGTAAAAATGGAATGGAAATTTAAATTGCGTTCCATTTAAAATTCAATACATTTTTACATTACGTCCAACTCATCGTTCACATTCGACATGTCAACTTTTATAAGTTTTTGGGTATGCTGACAAGGTTAGGGGTGTCTATTCTGAAAACAGTTCTTAACATGGGGAGGTTGGCGAGTCTATTCTGAAAGCCGTTCTTAACATGTAAATGTAACCGAAAACCTATAAAAGTCGACATTTCCAATGTAAAATACCAAAAAGTATACCAAATTGACTTTGTTTAAAAATTAAGTATTTTCGTTTTTGTTGATAAAATTTTATTTTGATACAAAAAAAAAATTTTTTTTTTATACATAAAAAGTATGATTGTTGAATGTCATTCTTTCAAGTACTTTCGTTTTTGGAGGGTACAATTAAAAAAAAAAAAAAAAAAAAAGATGGAACGAAATTTAAATTTTCGTTCCATTTTTACAACTCTAAAGCAGTGCATACTCCGCAAGTTTTACTGAAAATTGTTCACAGGCAAAATTTTGGTGCATTAATTAATAATTTGAATTTTAATCGTTAAATTAGATCCTAACTTTTGAGTTCTGTACATAAAAAAAAGTAACATCTCACATTTTCTTAATTTTATTTTTGCACTTTTCGAAATCAAGACTTAATTTATTATAATAAATAAATAAATAGGAAATTACCAAGTGTTCAGAGAGAGTGAAATATGTTAGAATATTTTTCATTTTAAACAGCAATATTGAAAATATATAAAAATCCATCATCTGCTTCAAAGAATCATAAAATAAATATAAATTATCGATCAATACTTTTCAGAATTTCAATGCTTTCAAGTAATCTAATTTTGGTAAATTTGTAGATGAACACTCTATTATTCCTCTCCCCACCTCTATGATTTTCTATTTTAGACGAGTACTTTTGCTGGAAAGAAAAGTATTTTAGAATTTTAGGATAGGGATTAGTTTCAGGTATAAATGTAATGTAAAATGACATCTCATTTCTGGACCATTCTGATCTTTTAAGGAAACTAACTAATCTTTTTACCACTAACCCTAAGTCTGAGTGGCAAGGACATAAAATGATATGTAATAGTCTAAAAAAGTAGAATCTCCCAAAAAAGAACATGCATAATTTATCTGACATAGTAAAAAGGGGGAAAAATGGTTACCTGCTTTAAGACAAGGGATCATTGTACATTAAATTTATATGCGAAACTGATCCAAATTCTAAATTGTCTTTTTGTTTCTTTTTTTCTGTCAAATTTTTCAGAATATTCATACGTAATCGCCTAAAATAGAATCTCAATTTTGGGGGATGTTAATCTACAATAATTTTATCTGTTAGGTTCTGATATGCAAATTTGTTTATTTTTAATATACAGCAACAGTTTAAAGAGCTTTTGTAACAAAAATCTTGCTGATTCTCTCACTTCTCATCTGGAGCATAAGGTGCAATGAGGGGAAATTAGCTTGTTAATTTGAACCAAGCTTTTCTGCTTTCACTACCAATGCTCAGACCCTTTTTTCAGTTCCACTTAAAATTCTAGGACTTCATACCAGATCTAAAATAAGACTTGTGTCCAATCTATTTCTAAGGCTGCTGAAAAAAATGGATGGATCTTTTTACTGCTTCAAAAGTATAAACTCTTGATGCAATATGCTAACTTCACAAAACTCATATACATCCTAAGTTGGAGTGCTGTTTCCAAATTGAGGTGTTGCTTTAGAGCATTTTTTCATTCTTTGACAGAGTTTAAAAAAAAAAATCAACTTCATAATATAATGGAGAGAGTTATCTCTTCTTTACAGCCCCTTTCTTACAGAAGACACCTTGCTAGTCTTTCTGTACTCTATCATTATTTTTATGAAGGGTGCAAGACCGACATTTAATCTTTGGTTCCTTCCTATCAGACGTCCATAAGTAAAAACATAACGGCAAAAAATTTTCCTTTTTACGTCAGTTTTTATAAGCAGTTTCTTTCCAAGAATTTTCCATCTCTGAAACACATTACTGCAGAAATGCTTCTTTTTGGATTACAACTTGTTGTCTTCAGTTTAAATGGCATCAGACACATTGTCATAAATAACCAAATTTTATTCAATTTATCATTTTCAATCCACATGCAGTATCTTTCAACTGACAATATATTTATTTCACTAAACATTATCTTGAGCAGCATTTTGCTTTGATAAGTATTGGCTCATCAGTAACAAATAAATGCATTACGCATTAAAGTTTTTTAATTTCATGCATGATTATATAAATATTCATTGGTTTTATTAATGATTCACCGGAGGATTTGATTGTAGAATGTAAACTAAGAAATAAAAATTTTCTTTTTTAACACAGAAATTTAGCTGCGGATGGTTTTAAACTATGCAAAAATAATTAAAATTTGAATCAAATCTTCTGGATTTATCAAATAAGGGTTGGATATTATTTTAAATTTAAACTTTTTATCTGTAAGTTATTGACTTCAAAAGCACATGAAACTGTTGAATATATTTATTTTACACGGTCTCAAGATATCAACAGTGCATGACTACTGAATAGAAAAAAAAGATGAGCTCTGCATTTTAACTTCATTGACTATCTTTGCCAATTAGATTAAAACATGAAAAAAGCCAGATCTGATAAAAAGTAAAACTAATGTGCAGAGTATTTAGAAAAACAGAAAAGCTTGTAAAATGTTCATAAATTTTTAAATTACCAGAAGAAAATGGAACACACTTCATGCAAATGAAAAAAATCAAGATCGTGTAGCAATCGATGAGTAGTACAATAATTCCTAATACTTGACGAAACAAATCAAAACTGAACAGACTTGTAAAGCATTTAAGGTTTTTGTCAAATTTGTTCACAACCGAATAATTGAAACCAAGAAAATAATGAGAATGAATGAAAAGTTTAAAAGACTTTGTCAATCAGATATAAGAAATGAGTCAGGTTGATACTTACTCATATAAAACAGGATTATTTAAGACAAAAGTTGATTAAAAATTTCCTCAATTGTGTTAAGTAGTCCTAAAATGAGACCACAGGTTAACATTGATAACTCAAAAACTAAAGACTGAAATTTTGAATAATGATTGCTGTTACAAAATAGCATCAGATTCATACATTGGAATTTAAAACATCGGAAATTGAAATACCACAAAATTTTCAGCTTTGATGAAACTCTTCAAGGTCAAAGCTATATTACATGGAGGACTTCATTAGCTACAATTTGGGCAAAGCAATGAGTCTCTATGATGGAGAGAACCAAAGTTATTGCTAAAAATATGGCTTTCACCTTTTCTTTGACCTTGACCTTTAACCTTTAAGCTAGATATCTAAAAATTAAATCAGTTCTAATTTGGATCATGATCAATATTTTGACCAAGTTTAGTGATGATTAATTGAGCAGTGTGACCTCCAGGCTATACCAAAATAAACAAACAAACATAGTTATAAACATGACTGAAAACATAACCTCTTCGGTGGAGGTCCAAATAACTATAATTTTGTGTGATGAGTCATATTGGTAGAATATAAATGCCTCTACATGAGAAATATCCAAATTTAACAAAAATTTATTTTTAAGTTATACACGTAAAATATGTAATCATCATTACAGAAAATGCCTTAAAAAAAGCTTTTTTTTCTACAAATAATCTTGGCTATGAAATAGACTATAAAGATTAAATCCAATATCCATATAATAGATAATGAAGTTAATTGGGAATAAAATGTACTCAACTACATCTTTGTATGTTTACTGCATTTACAAGAACAGCAGCCATATTTAAAAATGGCCAACAATCATTCAAATACAACATTACTAACTTAAACCGTAATAGCATTGGGTGCTGCTAGGGTTTAAGTTATGTTGTATTTGAATGATTCTTGACATTTTTAAATATGGCTGCTCTTCTTGTGAATACGCAACATTTATGCTTATGAAAAATAGTATGATGTTCAGAAGTCTATTGGCATTCATTTGCTACCATTTTTTTCCTTCACCCTCAACCGAGATCACAGAATCAAAAATCTAAAGGGATTTTGACCTTTGGGCCCATAGCCTACAGTTGACCCCCCCCCTTAGAATTTATATTGTTTTTCTAAAATTTGGCTATTATTCATCCAGAGTAACACTGATCAAGAAGATATCAACTTTGTGGGTGTTTGTTTTGTAGTATTTGACTTTTAGCTGGACATACAAGCATACACACATACAACTGCCCTTTATATTATAGAAGATAAAATTTGAAATACTAGACAAATGTTGGAAGCACAATATTCTGCCAAAATATGGAGATTTAGAAAGATGTTTGAATGTTCTGATTATCAATCACCGCAGATGAAGTTGATTACAGTGGATCCTACGTTTTGGAGAAACAGGGCCCACTCTCTCTACTAGGCAAGCATTGATTTTACATATGCACAAAGCGTCATATGCTAGACATATTTGCCTTACAAGTGGCATTCTGGATTTTTTTTTTTTTTTTTTTTTCAATGCTTATGCAAATTGGACATCTAAAGAATTTTAGTAATTATGGAGATTTCTTAAGTTGTGACATGTATAGTTACTTGTATGAAGAACAAAGCAAACTTTTTTGCATGGAATTTATTTCTTGATGGTCCGAAAAGGGCGATATTTTTTAATTGTTTACTCATTCCAGTTTTTTTTTTTTTTTTTTTTTTTTTTTTTTTTTTTTTTTAGGTAAGGGGAGAAATTGCAAATGGCGGATAATAAATTGCTTTTTTTTTTTTTGTTTTTTTTTTTTTTTTGTTTTTTACTACCCCAAACAAGGCATATTGCATCTTGGATGCAAGAGGCTACTATTTGGGATCATATCTATAGGGGATTGAGCAATTAAGCAGTGAGATATTTGTCAACATATCATTTAAATTTCTGCATATTAATACGGTCAAGAAAGCAGGAAACAGGGAGAGACGTTCAAAGTCTAGCAGCCTGAGGGAAGAAACTATTAGAGTAGAGTTTTCTGGCATTTAAAGGACTTCAATGGTAAAGGGGTAGAATTTTACTTGCTAGTCAGGTTAGTTGGGAGTATGTACATCTAGGGAGCACAAGTATTATGAGTTCATCAGAGCACATTCCATTAAAGTACTCTTAACAGGTTGGAGCTTATAAAAGGCACAGGAGTGATAGGACAAAGATTGGAGCTTGGCTGATAATTCGAAACCTATTAGATTTGAGATTTTTGTTTTACCCTGTCTGAGAGTCAGAGATACCAGTGGTAGATGCAGCAGCCCAGATGTGGCAACAAAACTCCATGTATGAGCAAATGGTGGTTTGTAGAGATACAGGATGCTCTCAGGTTGCTACCTGAGCTTAGAGTTAGTGATAGTTTTAGTGCTCTTTTAGTTTTGTTTTTTTGTAAAGGAAAAAAGACTGCAAATGGAGGATGTAAGCTGATGAATTGGAATCTGTCATATTTGCATGGAAGCAAAGAAGTAGTAGGAAGTGATTTTGTCAAAATAGAAGGAAGTGGGTGCTTCTTCTTTCTTTTTTAGTTATAACTAAAAACTTGTACAAATCAGAAATTTGCAAAAGGTAAACTGATGAAAGGATCAGATTTTCAAAATATATTTCTCCACATTTTATTGTCTGCATGTCTCACCAAATTCTGGAACTTATCAAAACTTTGGATTCTCTATTAAATTCTTAGATGTCTATTCTGCATTTGTACCATATTTCTTTCTCTTCTAATATAGTTTCTCTCTCAAGGCTTCCTATTCTACTATTCGATTGATAGGAGGACAGAAATAGATAATAACTTTGCCACAAGTGGCTTTGCACCTTCACTTAAAACCTCTGCACAAAAGGACAAGTCCTGAAGTCAGTAACTATTATACCAGTCCCACTTCCAATATATGGTTGGTTTACAGAAATTTTCAAAAGGTTTGGCAGCTTAAGTGATGGAAATTTTCCAAAAATTTGACTGATCAGACTGCTAAAAATTTTTTTTAAAGGTCCAGCTATTCTGGCTGGTTGGGTTACCTAAATTTTGTGAGAGAAGAAAGTGAACCTTGTGTTTACTTTCGGTTGCCTTGTAGCTCGCACTTTACTTATTTTATTCCTTTAGTCCTCACATTCTTCCATGAACGATGTTTCTGGCAAAGAGGGAAGAATTCCTGTTTTCTAGATTGGAATCTATCCATCTAACATTTAGTGTTGGCTAGTTTTTTGACATTAATGTGAATTTTTGTTCTTGTTTTTTTTTTTTTTTTTTTTTTTTTAGGGGACGGGGGAGCTCCTTACATTGAGTGGCTTGATGCCTCGTTTAAAAAAAAAAAAAAAAAAACTTCAAAAGATCCTAACTCGTAAAGTTGTGAATTTTCTTCAACTAATCAACTAGGTTTTCACCCACATATTTTTTGATCTTGCTCAATTTTTTTATTCACTTGTTGCTCACTCCATCTGGGAGTCAGATGATGGAGTTCAGTTTCAATCACTGAAATTGTTATTTGAATACTGTTTTATATAAATAAATATTTATTTATTCAAATTCTGATTTTCGACCTATATAAGAGTCTTCAACAGGAAAATACATTTTTTAAAAACTTTTTTTCTAATTAAAAAAAAAAATGATTTGAAAACATTTTTTATTAATTTAGAAAAAATTATTTTTCATTTTCTCAATTGTTATTTACAATTTAACTTTTTTTTTTCTCACAGAGTTTGGATTATGATACAATGGAAAATGCAATTTATCATAGAGAACTTTTATCTCGGACAAAACTTGTAAGTTTTTCTTTTCTGTTTTTTATTTTTCTAAACAGTTTAAATTAGGTGGCTTTATATTTCAGTTTCTCAGGATTTATTTTTTAAAACTCTCATTCACTGCAAACAAGACATTACCATTTGGACATAAATAGCTACTATTAGGAATCGTGTCTACAGGGTCACTATAAAGGTAGTCAAGAAACGAGACGTTTGCCTGCACCACATCCAAACCTCACTATGTCGGTACAGTAGTGCTACCAGATCAGTAGCATCTGTAGTTAATGACTTCTTGACTTAAAATCCACCAAACGCTGATGTTATTGTTTTGTTTTGTTTTTTGTCCTTTCCCTTTGCAAAACTCAATCATGTCCTGCAAAGTCCAAAACAAACAAGAAAATTTTTCCTCTACAAAACAGCCAAACCAAGCACTATGAATAAATATATGAAGATATAAAGAACTTGGAGAGTAAAAATTTTTTTTCCAAAAATTATTGGATTTATCATAAAATAACCTAAAAAAAAGGTTGTTATGCCATTAAACAAAACAACCAAATAACTAAGCTTGATATTTTATGTAATTCCTTATCCTCTTTGGTTTGTTATATATATATGACAGCCTCTTTAAGAAACTTGTTTCTTATCATTGAGCACTTTCAGTTGAATTAAGTTGGTCAATTTAGCTCTTATGCATAGATCATCGTATAACGATTAGATCACTGTCTGACTGACGTGAATATTTAAAATTAAAATGTTTAAATTCAACGTTATTTCACGCGGTTAATGGTAGCCGAATGGATACGGTCTTTGCTAATCGAGCCAAAGATGGCTTGTGTTGCCGAGTTCGAATCTGTTGACTGGTGTTAATCATGACACCCTGCACTGAAGATTCCCAAAAGGATGAAACACTAGTTTCTGTAGGTATTTAATTATTATAGTAAAAAATAATTATATATATATATATATATATATATATTAGTGATGGGACGATTCCAATATTTTTTCCCTGACTTATTTAGGAGGATGAGAGAAATGGTAATGTTAGATAATAACATTAAGATATGTCTGTTGAAAGAGCTCAAACTCGTGTTTAAATCTATTCAAGGAGGACTTTATAGGGTTGACGCACTCCTTATCACTTGAGCTAGACCTAGGCAATATAATAACACCATTAAGAGGCTACACTCTTTTTTTCAACCACTTCGGACTCACCATAACTATAAACCCTGACAAAAAAAACATCAACTTTTTTAAACATTACTCTAAACTTAATGTCAGAATCATTTAGCCCCTACCATAAACCTAACCTATTTCTCTATGTCCATAAATTTTCAAACCACCAATTCGATTATAAAATCAATAGTTTCCTCTGTTTCAAACAGAATATCTAAACTATCAGCGGACAGAAAAACTTTCAACCAAAACTTTACCTTTTTCAATAATGCATTATTAAATTTGTGATACCTGAGAAGATTAAATTCACCCAAGGCACACCCCCCCCAAACCGCCTTAATTCCTTAATGGCATGAAGAATGAATCTAAATTTGTCACCCGATTTAAATAGTAATTTAAATAACCCCCCCATAACTATTAGGTCTACTCAACCAAATGATCCTTACTACTCTATTCCCTGAAACTGCCTAAGAAAGAAGAAAAATCTCTGGTTTAACCCCCCCTTTTATCAGTAACGTCTTAACTAATATACCTAAGGAATTCTTTAGAATTGTAGAAACCTCGTTTAAATACCTGCATAGATATAGCACTACTTTAAACAAAAATCGAATTAAAATATATTCCACTATGCCTAATATAGCCCAAACAATAATAGCATCTACTAATAAGAAAATTAGGATTGTTCAATCTGGCTCTACCCCCTGTACACCCACCACTAATTATAATTGCCCGAACAAACTGAACTGCCCTTTAGATAATAACTAGCTCCCCAAATCCGGCATTTTCTGAAAGTATTTATATTTTCATGATATTTCCATTTCTTGACTGGGGCATATCGTAACACATAAGTGTTACGATATGCCTCAGTCAAGAATTTCAAATTTATTCACAAATACATATCATGTTAAGCAAAAAATGTAATATGCCGGCCATGAAATGTTACAACCTAAATGGCAAGGTAGTCAAGGTTCTTTTATCAGTACCATTATGAAATAACCCAGAGCACAATTCAACAAGACAAGAAGAAATGACTGAACATAAGATTATACATATGTATTTATATATACATCAACTATTTTATTGTGCAATAAAGTTTAATAAACACAAAACAAAACATAAAATACAATGTCCCAACAGGTCAAAAGAAAATGGGTCGAATGAAGGACGTCAATAAGTTAACCAATGTCTTTTCTTTTTTATATTATACTAGCATGGCTACCTGGCGTTGTCCAGGTGGAGAGAGGTGGTATACTAAGGCTATTGAGCAACCAAGCCCCAGCCCTAAAAAAACAACTTTTCTTCAATCAAAATAGCAATGAGTACCCGTGCAAGCGCAAAAAAAAAAAATTAACTGCAAGCTCAAACCTGTAATACGAAAGAAAAAGAGGTGAAAAAAAGCTAATGCATTAGCTGTCTAGCTCACGGCGGCTTATGTGTTTTACACATACGTTGGGATCGCTATATGATGACTTGCAAAAATGTTGATGCAAAAACTGATGCCTCCTTGCAAAAAACGGCCCAGTTGACCAGCACAGAATTAATGTTTTTGGCCAATTTTTAGCTATTTGTCATCCGAGAGATGGATTTTTCTAACAATACCG
Organism: Euprymna scolopes; assembly: GCF_053919585.1. Lineage (NCBI taxonomy): Eukaryota > Metazoa > Mollusca > Cephalopoda > Sepiida > Sepiolidae > Euprymna > Euprymna scolopes. The sequence goes on from NC_136491.1 coordinate 112,823,221, forward strand.
ATTTTGCCATGGTCCGATGCAGCTGTTGAAAGTTTTTAGGAGACATATAAGCCCACACACACACTTATTAACACATATTTTATATAATAGAAGATTACTTACACAAAGATGTTGTACCATAACCGAATCCTATCCAAAATGCTCCTCAAGTTGTTCCTAATAATCTTAACCTTCATCCAACTCTTTCTCAAGTAAATTCTCAAAACCTACCTTTATCTCCCTCCCAAATTAGTTCTCCCCAAATTGCTAACAGTCCTGGATATGACCTTAAACTATATCTGATGGTGAGGCCCCAACTTGCAGGCTTTGGGGAGTGTGGAGCCACCCTTTGTTATTGCTCTGAGGTCCACTCTGACCTGGAGTGGTAGTGCCTGTTAAGTGCCAATTATTGGTTAAATAGAAACAGACTTGAAAAAACAAATATTCTATTTAAAAAATTTTCTTCAAAATAACTGGATTTGGCATTAAATAACCTGAAAAGGGTTGATATGCCATAAAACAAACAACCAACCAACCACCCGCTAACAATAATAGTAACTATATTAACCACCCCATAAATCCTCCAGATATATTGCTGACTTCTACAACCATAACTCAAACTCAGAATATTCATAACCAAACCATTTATAGCTAATCTTAATAATGGTAATCATACAATTAGCATTCAACGAACACTCCCTAAAACCCATACCTACATTGGCTCAACCTTCATGCCTATTAAACTCCACATTTCAAACCATGTCCATTCATTTAATGAAGATAACATTACCAACAAAAAGGGCATAACACTTCATTAATTAAAAATCTTGGGATTAAAAGCATAAGCTTCTCCATTAAATGGTCAATACTCAAAATATCTAAATCCTACACTCCTGGCACCAAGTATGGACAGCTTTGTATATTGGAAGCTATAAACATTATCATCTTATCTCAAAGTTTTAACATCATTAATTTTAAAAACGAATTAATTTTAAGCTGCAAACATAGGAAAAATGCAAGTATAGCCAATTCGAAATTGCAAATCCCCCCCTCCATTTACCTCACTTTTGAGGTATTGGCTGCTAATTTTTATATCACACTGACATGTAATTTCCCATTTACTTATAACCCTTTTTTCTCCTTTATTTATCATTCTTTAAATACTATTATCCCTTCTTGCTTACTACTCCAAAATTAATTTTACTTTTCCGATTATTTCCTCCTTAACTTATTTTAATATGAATTACCATCTATCCCTCTATATCTTCACTAAAATTCACTTCCGCTTTAATCCATCACTCATTTTTATTTGCGATACACCTCTCCTTTACTTCCCGTTTGAGAACATCATATTCATTTCACCCCACTTTATTCTCTAACAAGATATGCATAAGTTTGAATGTCATACATTTTCAGTTTTTATTTTCTCAATATTTTTTTCTCAATTTTAACTCTTCTTTCATTAACGGCTGATTCCTAAATATCACATTTATCAAATGTTTTCTTAATTATAGATCCTTCTGAATCTACTTATTTATTTATTCATCTTTTACTGTTTTCTCCCTATTTCTAACATTTCTTTGCATCAAGTAACGTGACATCTCCTATTTTAGGCTTCCCCCTTTCCCATCCCTCTCATCCTAACCCCTTTTCCTCTAACTCCACCTCTCTGCCCCCTGTTTAATTCCTTTTAAGTATTTACATTAACTAGGATGACTGTAAAACTCTCCCCCCTCTGATCTTATTTAAAGAACATTTAATTCCATAGATTGAACTTTACTCCTGTTCCTCAACACATGAACTTTTCATCACTTCTCCAACCACAAATATTTTTTAAGAGATTCCAAAGGATATCTCACTGAACTCTTCTTGGATTTACTAATCGCCACACCTATTAAGGATTTTTAAATCTCACTGAATATTTGCAGCAAAAATTATTGGATATTGCTGAGTATTGTTTTTCATTTTTCCTATAAACTTTTATTTTCTTTCAAAAATTTTTTTTCTCAACCGTTTTAAAAAATTGAGCTAACCAGCAAAAAAGATTTTGCTAACATTTTTTCCTCTGAGAAGAGTTTATCTTTGAAACTCCATGGAATTAGGAACCTTTCACCTTATTTTTTCATATTCCTTGTTGTTAATAAAATATTGTATATTAAATTCTACAATATCTTAACATTTTCTACTTATATATAATTACTAGCAGAGGTACCCAGCATTTCTCGGGTGTTTGGAGGTGTATGTGTGTGTTGGAGGGGAGCGGTTAGATCAAAACAATCCTGTTTAAAAAAAAAAAAAAAAGGTTGGCCGGGTGTTTGGAGGTGTAAAAGAAAAAGAAAAAATTTTAGTAGGAAGGTAGGCTCGAACCCGAAGCCTTAACGCGAAGGTGGAAACGAAAGGAAAAACCCCCAAACACCTAACCATCTCGGCCACGAGGGGAGAAGAAAAGCTGTCTAAATTTAAGGTTTATAAAGTGAAATTGACAGGTGCGAGAAAGTTAAATCGCGTGATGTTTGACCTTAAGATCAAACATGACGCGATTTGTACTGCAAGCCAGTTTCTGTTTCTCCTGCCCCATCATTCACTTTTTTATACTGAAAAGTGTAACGAAGATGCGGCAATTGGAAAAGATCTAAAAAATAGCGTGTAAAAGTCAGGCAAATTAAAAATAGATGTGACTCCCGGTCATAACTCGTAGATTTAGACATTATATAAAAAGTTTTAAGGAGTGAGCTGACCGAGAAACATGGCGAAAAAAGCCTTTGGCAGACATACAGAAAAAATGCACACACACACACACACTAACACACATTTTGCCTTTTATATATGGAGATAATATATAATATTCCGATTCTGATAAAATTATCAATTTCAATCTATATAAAAGGCAAAATGTGTGTGTTTGTATGTCTTGCAAAAACTTTCGACAGAGGCAACGGATTTTCACGAGATCGGTCTCATTTTGAAGCTCGAACCTTCGAACGACAAATATAAAAGTTGGCTAAAAACATTAATTCCTTCACCCTCAATAGGACACTTTTCTACAGGGAGGGGTAGCAAAAAATCGTTCCTTCCTGACAATTTAGCCATATACACATGCGCAAAAACAGTCTTTCTTGAATTAGTTTAAATATAAAAAACAACTCGGTTAATGTGACGCGATAATAGCTCAGTCGGTTAAGTAGCAACATCGTTATCACACATTTTGCCTTTTATATGTAGATTGCACATTCAAGCCGAGATGTAAGTTTTTTTTTTATTTTTATTTTTTCAATTTTAATATTGAAACAGGGTTATTTATGCCATTTTTCAGTTCTTTATTTTTTTTCCATCATGTTTGTTGGTTTTTTTGTTTGTTTTTGCTTTTCCGATTTTTAAAAAAAAGTTTTAACATCATTCGCTTACATATTCGTTTTTATTATTTTTTTCCCATCACTTTTGCTGGGTTTTTTTTTGTTTTTATTTTTCAGATAGTTTTAAGTTTTAACATCGTTTTTTGTTTTTTTTTTGTTTTTTTTTTGTTTTTTTTAATAATATTTAAACAGTTATTACGTTCGCTTATTCTTTATTTTCCATTTTGTTTTGATTTCTCCCCCCCACACACACACACACCGCCAAACACCCGGGCAACGCCGGGTATCCTCGCTAGTTCTTTATAAATCTCTAAATATAGATGTATTTTCCCCAATTACCATAAAAACACACATTAAATGTGCAGATATTTCCTCAAACGTAAAAACAAACTTGTGGGAGAAGGCATATAAATTGTTAGTTTTACTGTTTGTTTAAAATCAATAAATGTTTATTTTATTATTACTCCCGACAGTAGAAGATTTCGTTTCAAACAAAATAAAAAAAAAAAAAGACAAAAGAATCGTCTTTTGGCATTGGAAAATGGGCACAATTTTTTCTAATTCTCGATTCTGATTAATCGTCCCAACACTAATATAATATATATTGCTATATACATCCGTTTGGAATTCTGCACTTGCTGGACAGTTTTGTCCTTGACACTTCTAAGTATAGCCAACAAAAAAGTAATTGTTGTTTAGAACTAGCTAACATACCCACCTTAATATACTACACTGGAAAAATATGTATTAGAAAACACTTTGACTTTTAATCTCTAAATTTTGTGTGACGTTTTTGGAAAGCTTTTGGGAATTTTGAACTGAAGCCTTTATTTATTTTATTGGGAACTAGCCTGGATACCCGGCGTTGCCCGGGTGTTTGGAGGTGTGTGTTAGCCCCACCCCCAAATAAAGAGTGGTAGTAGGCAAGCAGGCTCGAACCCGTGACGCGAAGGCGGAAAAGAAAGCAAAAGAAAATCAGACATCTTAGCCGATGTCTCCATGACGCGACCGGAAATCAAAAACGTTGAAATTAGCCAAAGTCAATCCAACAGTGATGATGACTTGCTAAAATGTTGGCGAAAAAATCGACCTCCTCCTTGTACAAAACGGCCAAGTTTAGAGTGAAGGAATTAATGTTTTTGGCCAATTTTCCGATATTTGTTGTCAGACGTTGAGCTTCAAAATGATACCAATCTTGTCAGGATCCGTCGCCTCTGTTGAAAGTATTTGTGAGACAGACATACGTACGTAGATACATACATACATACATATATATATATTTAAACACAGGTAGGATTTATATAATAGATAACGTTGCTCTTTATTATCCTCATCTTTCTTAGATGTTGTTTTCACGACGTTTCGGCCAACTATTTCTCTGGACTTCGTCAGGTGGTAATCATGACGGGATAGGAACTTTGAATCTCCCAACTGCATTCTCAGCAATTACTGCCATCCATAGTTGTTGTCGTCTCGCCACATTTTTTGGCCGGCTTTGGGTAGGATTGTAACCGCTATCTTCAGATAATTCTCACCTGGAACTGTAGAGATTCAACGTCTCTATCCACTGTGCCATGGGCCTTGAAGGGCGATCAAGGTTGGATTATTTTGGTCTTAAAAATCCACATTTATTTATTATCTGATCTTCCATGGTCGAGTCCGTACCCAATGGTGTGTATATATATATATATATATATATAATTTTTAATTGAAATTCATTATTAAGATGAGTATTATGTATCAATTTATTTATTGTGGACTATCATTCTCATCTTTTTTAGTTGTTGTTTTCATGACGTTTCAGCCAATTATACTTCTGGGCTTCATCAGGTAGGAACTCCGAATCTCCTAACTGCATTCTCAGCAATTACTGCCATCCATAGTTGTTGTTGTCTCACCATGTTTTTTGGCCAAGTAAGCCTCTGGCAAAAAATGTGAGACAGCAACAACTATGGATGGCATTAATTGCTGAAAATGCAGTTAGGAGATTAGGAGTTCCTATCCCATCATGGTTACCACCTGATGAAGGCTAGAGGAATAGTTGACCTAAACGTTGTGAAAATAACATGTAAGAAAGATGAGGATAATAGTCCGCAATAAATAAATTAATAATACTCATCTCAATAATGAATTCTAATTGATGGCAGATAGTATATGATTGTTTTATACATCTTCTATTGCTTCTAATATTACTAGAGTACCCTCAATAAAATTAATACCCAAGCTCTAATCGTTATTTCTCTAATATATTTTCTCCAGTACTACATTCATACTTAATATATCGATTTAAATAGTTTCACTATACCTATTCCTCAAATTATATTGGAAATTATCCAACTTAAGAGTCCCAATAATATAATTTAAATTACATACTTTCAAAGATATATAAAATGCTAAGAAGAACTGGCATTTTTATAAGGGTTATTAAGTTAAAAAAAAATACACTATGTAATTGTTACACTAGATAAAATTTAATTCTCCTTTATATTTTAAGCAATAAATACGCTACAACTGAGAAACAAAATTAAGCAAGAAATCATGGGTATTATATTTTGGTATCAATGAACACCGACACATCTCAATTCCAATGTTCTCTCTTAACTGTCAAAAACTCAACTTTCTGTCTTCAGTTCGTGCTTCTTAGTTGTTATTCTCATCTATGATATAAATCTCACCTGTCTGTTTAAATGTACGTATGTCTCCCTAAAACTTTCGACAGAGGCTACGGATTTGCACAGGATTGGTATTGTTTTGAAGTTTGACCCTTCGGATGACAAATATCGAAGAATTGGCTAAAAACCATTAATTCCTTCATCCTCAACTGGGCACTTTTCTACAAGGAGGAGTCGCTTTTTTCACCGCTATTTTCGAAAGTCATCCCCTCTTATCGATTGACTAGCCTTAATTTAAATCTTCGCCACTTCCAGTTTGGAAATGGACATACCAGCAAAGATGTCACTTTTTTTTTTTTTCACGTTCTTTACCTCCTACCACCATTTTTTTTTTTTTTTTTTTTCTCAATAGACACCTTCAAACGCCCGGGCAACGCCGGGCACCCAGGCCAGTACGTAAATAAATGGTACTTATAAAAAAAATTTAAGTACAAACTCTACTTTTTTTTCTTTCCAACATGCAAAAGAGTCCACATGCTTTGAAGTTGCTAACCTTTCATTTTGTTCTCCATTGATACTGTAGGCAACATTTAATCCTCCTTTATATTTTAAACCAATTACAGTCATAATGAGGAGAAAGATGAAGAGTACTTTTATTTGTTCTAATCCATGAGCACATATTATTTTGTGTTTGTCTGGCTACCAATTATTTAGCAAATCTCATCTTCCTTCTTTGATGACATTTTTCCTCATCCAATTTCATTTGCTATATTTTTCTGTTTCCACATTTAGCTGTTTTGATTTTTAAACCTGCCAAACAGTTCTGTCGCTACATGTCCAGCTCCATCACTGGCAAAAGTATATGATGCCCGGAAAGCTTCCACATGGGAGACAGATTTGTGTGAAAGTACCTCTTGGGTTGCGTCCAACAAAAAAGAGAATCAATTAGATCCACAAAGTGAATCATGTGATTCTTTTTATTTGTATAGTGGTTATAATCATTGAAGACGGTGCAAACTCTTAACATTAACCTTTGCTAACAACAAGAGAAACTCAACATTTATGGATTCAACAGAATGACTAACAAAATTCTGCTTTTCTTTTTTTTTTTACAAGGGAGTCATTTATTAAGGCCCGGAGATCACTCAAGGATAAGGGTTAATGAGTATACAGTAGCAATTGTTAGGAGTGGAAATTGGGTATAACTTGATTAAGGGGACAGCTCAACAGGAACATGTTAACATTGGACTTGAAAGCAACCATGTTGTAGTCCGCTGGAAAGCAGGCCAGTGCAATGTGGTTCCATAGGCAAACAGTTCTAGGAAAGAAGCTTTGTTCATGAAATATGCATTTAGATTTAGGCAAAGATAGAGTGGAGGAAATTGTTGATAGTAGTTGTAGCTAGTCGAGTGTCTTTTGTAAAAGTTTAGCAAGGGGAGACCATAGATTGTAGCTCGCAACATCGCTTCTGTGAGAAAGAGATTGCAGGGAAGAAAAAAGGGTATCACCTACTAGGTTTTGAAGCCGGCCTTGAATTCTGTCAAGGCTGGATAGGATACTCCAAGCAGCTCCTGCCCAGACGTGGCAACAGTACACCATCCTAGGACATACTTGGTTCTTATACAGGTAGAGGATTGCATCAACAGTGAGATATCTACTGGACCAGTAGAACAATCCAATAATTTTGGCAATGGATTTTATGTAAGGCAATTGTGTTATTAAGGCCCGGAGATAACTTGCTTTATGTATGCGTCCATCCAAACTGACATGCACTACAAAAGTTGAATGTTTCTGTCAAAGAATGTGCCACAGAGTGAAACATGAATATTTTAGACACCAAGTTGCCACAAACTACCATATAAATATGAAGGAAATCGTTTTTAATGTGAAGGTAGACCCATCAGTCAATTTTATTATCCGGCTTTTAAAACTGTCATGCGCATTAAGCATTGTCCAATGCCCACCAAATCCTCTTGAAATTCGATGCCTCTTAAAAATATCTGACTTTTCTCCTTTTAATTGTCCAGGTACTTTTTTTACCTTAAAAAACATTTAAAAAAAAACATTTTTAAACTGTCCATACTGTCCTCCAATGACACTGGTATGCAATGTTTCACACTCATTTGAGTCTGTATGTATTCTGAGGTCAAGATGTATTTGTAATTTAATAAAAATTAATGGAGAATTGAAAAAAGTATAAGATCAATTTTTATTTTTAATAAAAAAAATTCTAGGCAATCTTCTATTCAATCATTTTCTTTCTGATTTTTTTTTTTTTTTTTTTGTGGTGGGAGGAGAAGTACTTGTTTCTGCTACTTGAAATGAGATTTTCACTTGTGACTAATCTCCTCTCCTATATAATAACATGACTGCTGAAATTCCCTCCGGACCAAAGTATCAGGTTTGCAACAACAGATGACACATACAAATTCATTACATCTACTCTTATAGGCACTGTCTTATTTACCTTTCGACCACCATTTTAGACATAGTCAATCGTGATAATAAAATGCTACATTACATCCTATGAGCAACATCATCACAATTACAACATCTCCAGAGGAAAGTCACTATTTTTCTCTAAGCATTTAGCCCTCCCACTCCTACCAGTTGTCACCGGGACCAATTCTACTTTTTCTAACGATAATGTGATTACACCACTCATAACTGGTTATTACATGCATAGACATAACAATCTTTCCATTTTTCCATTCATAAATGTTTCTCTGGCCTAATTCTGCCCATTCTGATTGGCTGATCTCTGAAAATTCTCAAATTCTGGATTACAATTCTCCCCTTTATAAACTAACAGCTACTAAAATTGAAATATGGCGTCACTACAAGATGTACCCAATACAAAAAACAGATCTTCTTTTCTTAAATAAATTACCATAAACATTATTAAATGTAACTATACATTACTGTATTCCTATTTTCCCCCCATCCAAAACAATACATTTATTTTTACTTTTTTTCCATCACAACAACTACGATTTCTACATCAGAACCATAAACACACTTATAGAAATGTTACCCACATTTAAAGCATTTTATATATTTTGAAATTTTAGAATTATGTATATAAATACATTTAGCAGATTAGATACAATGTATTTCTTTTGTTATTAACAGATTTGTCTATAAAAAAAAAATTATGCTTTGCTTTTTTTTCTATCATGATGATTACGGCGACGATTTCTATGTCAAAAACAAAAACAAACTTATAGAAATGTTGAAGTGTGGCCTATGTTTTGAAGTTTATGAATTACATACATAAATATGTTTAACAGACTAGAAACAACACATTTTTATTATTATTAATAGATTTGTATATGTAAAAAAAATTGTTTTACTTTTTTCCATCACAACGATTTCTATGTCAAAAACATAAATAAACTTATAGAAACGTTACCCGCATTTGAAGCGTTTCAAATATTTTGAAATTTCAGAATTATGTATATAAATACGTTTAGGAGGCTGGAAATAGCTCACTTATTTTTTTTTTCTTTATTATTAACAGATTTGTTTATATAAAACAAATATGCATTGTTTATCAGTCAATTTTATTATCCAACTTTTAAAACTGTCAAAAGATACACATTAAGCATTGTCCAATGTCCACCAAATCCTCTTGAAATACGATGCCTCTTAAAAACATCTGACTTTTCTTTTAATTTTTCAAGTATTTTTTTTTTTTACCTTAAAATCATTAAAAAAAAAATTTTTTTAAACTGTCCATACTGTCCTCCAATAACACTGGTATGCAATGTTTCAAACTGATTTGAGTCTGTATGTATTCTGAAAAATATATCACATTTTTTTATTAACAGATTTTTTTATAAAAAAAAATAGTGTTTATAACCTTCTAAACGTATTTATATAGGCAATTCTTAAATTATAAACAAACCTAGTTTCTCGCCATTAAACACACTGGGTACATTGGTGATGTTCTCATTTACTTGCCTCCCCACAAGGACAGAGTTACACACAAGATCAGTCTTTAATGTGGGGAACAAAAACAAATTTAGCACACTACGTTTACATTGATTTTCCAAACAGTCACATTGCATATATCTTTATATATTGACCATTTTGGCTCTCAAATATTTGTCTTTTATATTAGGATATATCATCACAAAAAAACAAAGTACAAACAAAAAAAATCACTTTAATATATAAATATATATGAAATATGCCCATACATCACCACGGTACATTCATTTTCATTAGGGGCACCAGTGTCAGCAATTATATTGGGTGGGCAGTGGCTCCAAATAACAACTGTACTTAAATTGTTTTTGTTTTTTTTTTTGGGGGGGGGGGTTACAGGGGGGTGGCATACTTCCACTGGGCAATGCCAGTACATGGGTCCTGCTAGTACTATATTAATATTAAACAAGTCCTATTTTCATTTTGTAATGTTTTTGTTTATTTTTATATACTCTTTATATATTTTCTGACTTAAATACAAATTCCTACAGATACTACACTTGTATCCTAGCCTCAAGGCCAGAAATAACCTAGTCAGAAGTATGTTTAATTAATAACAAGTTCACTGTTTAATAGGATTGATCAATATTCAATATTTTTGAAGATCAAAATTGTTGTGTTGAGAAAGTTGAATATTTGTCAATGATGAGTAGTCATCATCACTTCTGGAAGAGAAAACCCTCCTTTGCTTCATTCTACCTTGTTCTGCTCCTGGAGCTAGGCTTGGCCATATTCTAATGGGACAGAGATCTACCAGCTCAAATATGACAACAGTATTCCATACATAGTCTGATAGTTACTTTCTTTGAATGATTATTACAGGAAGTGGAGACTGTGATTATATCAGGTTTTTTACTTCTAAATCCTAATGAACATATCTTTGCTCAAACAAAAATTTATTGATCTAAATAAACACCATAAGAATGAATACACTTTTGTCAACGCAAAACAAGTGTATTTATGCCAGTAACATAAAAATCTTGTATTCTGGTGGTGGTGAAGTCGCTGAAGGTGTTTTTGATATCACTTAGTTTTTTTTTTAAGCCTTTCTCACAAAGAAAAGTGTCGAGATGCTTAAAAAAAATTGGTAAATGGTAGGTGAGAGGTCTGTAGAATATGGCAGATGAGGCAATTTCGTAGCCCAATTCGTTCAACTTCTCCAGGGTCGGTTTAGCAAGGTGCGGTTGGGCATTGTCATGGAGGAGAATTGGGCCTTATCTGTTGATGAATGTTGGGTGTTGTTGTCGAAGTTTCTGATGCATTTCATCCATTTGTTAACAGTACTTCTCAGCCATAATGGTTTCGCCTGCATTCAAAAAAACTAATGGATGAGACCAGTTAGTATGACCTTCTTTTGGTGCAACTCCGGTTTCAGGAAGTGTTGTGAGGCTTAATCAGCATCTAACCACTGTACTGAGCATTACTGGTTGTTGTAAAGAACTCCCTTTTCATCGCAAGTCACAACCCAGTCGAGAAACAGGTCGTTTTTGTTGCGTAAAAGAAGGGAAGATGACACTTTATAATGGCATTTCTTTTGGTTGGCCTTCAATTCACGAGGCACCCATTTATCAAGTTTTTTTGTCTTTTCCAATTGAAAATCGAAATTGAAAATCGTATATGTCATGCCTAATTCACAAGCAAGTCCTCGAACAGTTGTGTGTGGATTGGCTTTGACTAAGGCTTTTAATTGCTCGTTGTCAACATCCAATGGCTAGTCACTACAGAATTTCTTACACCACCATTGTGCTGGGTCAAATGCTTCGTTGATTTTGCAAGCTGTTTCACAAGCTTTTCAGCCTAGCTTGAATTGAAATAAGAAAATTGTGTGAATTTGCTTTTCTTCTATCTTGTATTCAACGTTCTGAAAAGAAGACATAATTGTTTCAAAACGATTGTAATTTAAACAATTAGATAGAATGAAAAATTCTCTTTAACATGATATATAAAGGTACTAGCGGGGGTACCCGGCGTTGCCCGAGTGTTTGTTTCCGGGACGGGGGGGGAGTTTTAAAAAATGTTATGGTAGGTAAGTAGGAAGGATCAAACCCGGAATCATGAGTAAAAGTAGGAAAATAAAGTGTGAAAAAAAAAAAAAAAAAAAAAAAAAAAAAAAACATCTGCAACGTTAACAGTTCGGCCACCAAGAAAAGTCCATTCCAGTTGTTTAGGAAAAAAAAAAAAAAAAAAAAAAACGACTACGGTAAGTCGGCGCAGCCGTGAAAATATAATGTGAATTGTCCAGCACGCTAACCACTACGCCACAGAGCACTGCAGCTTAGTTTAGTGATTTTAAATAACTTCACATGAAAGAACTACGAAGCCAAACCGGTGTTCTCTTCTCAACTGTTCCTTGTGAACGATCCCCAAACGGTGTTAAGTGGTGGCAGGGGTAGGAGGAATTTATTAGAGAGAAAATATTTTACCACTTCCATTGATCTTAACCGATTTTGGCCGTGACTTCTCAACAGAAAAAGTATAGAAATCTAAGATTATCGAGGAATTTGAGAAATAATTAAAACCTGCCAATTTCCTTTAATCTTTTCAACCAGCTCTTGTGGATTTTTTTAAATCGCATAGTTTTTTTTCCATAGCATATCTTGGATGTATAATTCCATAGAATCTTGGTGTGCTAATCTGTTTTTCTGTGCAGTCAGTTGTCTGTCCAGTAGTCACTCGGTATTTTCCTATATTATCACCTGGAATATTTCCTGAGAAGAAAATGTAAAAAATGTCAGGACTGCATTTTTTTTTTTTTTTTTTTTGTGAATTGAAAAAAAGAAAAAACCTTTTTGTCTTTACCTCTTCTTTTTAGTGGAATATCTACATTGGTATGGTCCGTTGGTGTATCATGTTCCTGATTGGCGTCATTACAGGTCTTATTGCTTGCCTTATAGACTATGGAGTGTCAAAAGCATCTGAAGTGAAATATGCACTCATCAAAAACAATATCCTTTTATTTGATGGACTCAATAGAGTTTAAATTGGATCTATTGTATTCATTTTTGCACTAATATTATTATGAAAGGTATAAACCCCTAAATTCCCTCCATACATGTGGATTATTTGCAACATTAAATAATCGCCAAAATGTATATGCCTTAAAACTAAACAAATTATATATATATAGAGAGTGATTGAAAAGTAACTCTCTATTTTAAAATACATCTTCAAGTTCTTCTAAATTTCTGGGTTTGGTTGAGTAGACTTGCTCTTTCAGCCGATCCCCCCCCCCCAAAAAAAAAATGTTGCCAGAATTCAGGACTTCTGGCTAGCCATTTGTGCAGACTGCGGTATTCCATCCATCTTCCAGAAAATTTGGCATTCGGCCATTCATGAACAACAACAGCTGACTACAATATGGGTGTCTTCAAGTCTAACGTAAATAAGTTCTTGATGAGCTGTTCAACTTAAGTTAACAAATTTACTGAATTTCCATTACTAATGGTTACTATATTGTCCAATTGACTACTGTACACTCTTAGCCCTTATCCTCGAGTGGTCTCTGGGCCTTCTCTGGGCCTTGATAAGTGGTTATGCCTATGTAAAAAAAAAAATAGCAAAGTGTGGAGGTACGTCACTATGTTGAGAGATGAAATTTTGCCAATTATTAGGGCTTGAGACGATATTGAAAATTTGAATTTTATGCAAGATGCAGCTCCTCCACACAGGCGAATACGTGAAGTTATGACTACCATTCTGCAAAAGTTTCAGTTGATGCGATTCCTGGTCGACTTGAAAAGCTGATGGTGAACGAAGGCACCTATATTGAATTTTAAATAAAAGTTCATGCATTATACTTT